>NC_133665.1:177149206-177449206 GCF_037893015.1 Macrotis lagotis
AGTCCAGAGAGAATCCATCATCCTTTGTAAAGAGAGATAAGCAAAGAAATCCACAAAGAATATGTCCTTCTCCTTCTGCACATCTCACCCAGCATTTCTCTGCCCTTTATATGGTTGACCTTTCTGAGCATTTGTAAAGTACTAAGGCTCTTTTCCTTTTCTTGAGACCATTGGGTGAATCATCCCCTGGTTCTGCTTATGTCACACTGCCTCTATTTGGACAAGTCTTTCCAGGTTTCTCCAAACCTGTCATATTCTTTTTTTTTTTTTTAGTGGCATTGACTGGAAGATATATTTAAGAGACATTGAAAAAGATGGGTTTGTTTGGAGCTTACAATTGTTTATGTTCCTATAACTAATATACTTTTGAATTACCTTTACTATTATAATTAAATTCAATGAATTTACATCTTGAAAGATTATAAATATTCACTACATGTTCCCAGACATGAGTAATTAAATATCACATTTTGAATAGCAAACATTTCTGCTAAGGATATAGCAAAAGAATATTTTTCTCCTTCCTCTCAGGGAGAGACGAGTAGCTATGTTATAGTAACCTGTAACTATGCTTAAGGTCATTAGGGAATATTCTAATTATCGCTCTCTTCCAGAAGCAAGATATCAGATTAAACAACCTTCTTTCTGTCTGTCAGATACTTATTTTATGAGTTCAAGGATATCATAAAGAATATCTACAAAATTTTCAATACACCCTTCCCCTATAAGTTAAAAAAAAAATAAGGAAAAAAGTTGCACTCTCTACACAAAGGCACACCTTTCTACATCGTCATTCTTAAGCTGTCTTCTGCACTCTTTTACCATCGTTGGTTCAGTTGTTCTCCACATACTCTGCATCCACTGCATTTCCAGTGCTTTGCTGCGCAAAAAGTTCGGTTGTCTTTTTGGGTTTTTTTTTTTAAAGCAGCTTAGTCTTTTCCCAATGCCTTTCACCTGTTTGGGGAAATGTCTAGTAATAGTATCACTTTGCCTCATATTTTAGATGAGGAACTGAGGCTCTTGGAGGTTAAATGACTTTACCCTTGGCCACATAGGCAGTTTTAGAGACAAGATTTGTAGGGGCAATTCTCCTTTCTTATCATCCCCCCCTACCTCCTTCAGTTTCTAAGATTTCTGAAAGTATGTCAAATAGGAATGGGAATAGCAGACATCTCTGTTTTCTTGGCTGCGAACCTATTAGTGATTTTAAGATTAAAGTTTTACTTAGATATCTCCTAGTAACAGAAATGACTGGATATTTGGAAACTCTTATGGTACTGAAAGAACTGCAAGTTCTACCATTTTGGAAAGATCTACCTTGATGACTTGCTCTGATTAAGCCTTTTAATGTCTAAATGGAGAATTTAATTTCTAGTAGGCAAAGTGAAGGCAGAATAGTGAGGAAAAGTGCAGAGAATGCTAAGAATCACAGAGTTGTAGACCATTTACAAATCATGATTTAATTGTGGTTATGCTAAATATGATATTCTTGCCTGTCAAAGACATATATTGGGTCACAGATTATGAAAGTATGATATTACTAGGTGGCACAGTGAATAAAGCTCTGGCCTTTGGTTCAGTAGGATCTGAATTCAAATCCAGCTTTAGACGTGTACTATCTATGTGATCCTGAGTAAGTCGTTTAACCCTGATTGCCTCTCCCTCCAAAAAAGAAAGGGGCAGCAAATATTCTTTTACAAAGTAAATGATGTGTGGCCTTGGGCAAGCCACTTAACCCCATAGCCTTGCAAAAATCTAAAAAAAAAAAAATTAAAGTAAATGAAAAGGTAAAAGGAAGTTACAACCAAATGGAAGACAATAAATATTTCATGGAACATTTGTTAATTTTGCCTAACTGTTCATGTAGATTATTCACCAACATCCATCCAGAAGATAAGGTGGTTGAGAAATTCTACAAAAGAACTTGCTAGAATTCTCTAAATTAAATTAACATATACTCTGTTTAGACACTTAGAGACTTCAATTTAAAGGTGGATATAGGCGAGTATGAATAAAAATACATTGAAAAAAGTGCTTATGGTTAAGAGACAAAAGAGACCAAAGCAGAAAATCTTTTATGAGTACCTTCTCCAAGAAGAGACTTGGAAGTAAGGTGAATACTGAATTTTTCTTTTAAAAAGTGAAACTTTTCTTCAGAAGAAATAACTGCATATCAATAAGGAATATTTTGAAAAGCAGGTTTTTTTCATTTAGGCAAAACTCAAGTCCTGTTAGAAAAGAACAAGATAAGAAGATAGTATGCAACTAAAATAACCTCAGTTTCTCCTATTCTAGTTACTGAAAGTGGAAAAAGGATAAAGCAACTGACATTGTTGAGGAATATTACCATCTCTTAGGATCACTGAGAGCTGGGAGAGATCTTAGAGATTGGGTCTAAAGTCCTCATGTTACAGAAGAACACAGGTGCTTTAGTAAGGTTAGGGAACTTTCCCAGGATCACACAGCTTCTAAGTATCAGAGGTGGGAGCCTAGGACTCCACCCTCTACACCCTACCGCTCTTGCTTTGGAAGTTTAACTGATGTGAAGCAATTGCCCAGGGATGTGGTCAGAAGGGTCTTATACCTGCCATACTAATGGTAAAACAAAAAAAAGTTTCAAAGAAGAGTTAATGAAATTACCGCAGCAGTAGGATTTCTCAAATAGAACTTTGTATATAATGTTAAACCAGGTTTCTGTAATAGCTGCTTCTTCTCATTTGTTTTTCTTGACACAAGGTGGGGATGGGGGAAGACAGGGATAATTGTTATAAGACAAAAATAAAAAACATTGAAGGTTTTTTTAAGGGTTTTTTTGGGGGGGTTGGCAAGGCAATGGGGTTAAGTGGCTTGCCCAAGGCCACACAGCTAGGTAATTATTAAGTGTCTGAGACCGGAATTGAACCCAGGTACTCCTGACTCCAGGAATGGTGCTCCTGCATTGTGCCAACTAGCTGCCCCATAAGCTCTACATTTTTAAAGTCATCTGATTGACTAAAAGTGGAAGAGAGGACAGGATCTCAGTTTGTTGTTTGGCTATTTTAAAAAGGTTTGATTAGATGGACTAAAATGCAGCTGTGTAGGCAGTGTTCTGATCTGACATGATTCCTTGATAGGAGCAACAGCAGAGACCCCTTTGAGTTGTTCTCTGCTTATCATCCCTGGGCCAGCCCTCTAGCTGAGGCATGGTTGGTCAGCAGAGGCACTGAGGTTGAGTCCTAGGAGATGGGGACAACACCTAGATGCCCCTGTTTGTGTACTCTGAGTACTCTGGGTACTCTGAGAGCTTTGGAAGGAGCTTCGTCCACTTAGATGCCATCTAAAAGTTCACGCAGGGAAACTCCAGTCTTTGATGGGAACCTCCTGGGACAGCACTTGGAGTGGGTCCATCGGTGTATCTAGCCTTGGCAGACACTGCAGGGAGACCCTGAGCTGGGCTCCCAGGAGAGTCTGGGTTGGATTACTTTTAGGTAATTTCACAATGCTCTTAATGACCTTGTACTTTTCTCTAAAACAAATATTCATTGTGTTTATCTTGGTATTCTTCTAGGATACCTATTAATGTGAATTAAGAGAAGCCAGCAAGCAGTCTCTGAAGCTGTATGAGAAGTGTGGGGAATAATATAATGAATGCTCTTTTGAACACTTTGAATTTGATATGTCAATGGGAAATCAAGTTCAAAATGTCCAAAAGGTAGGAGACCAGAGCTCAGAAATATATTAGACTGGTGTGTGTGTGTGTGTGTGTGTGTGTGTGTGTGTGTGTGTGGAGAGAGAGAGAGAATATGATATGAATTTGAGTGTTGTCCATATAGATATGATGATTAAACCCATTATGGTGAGGTTGCCATCTGAGAGAGTGTAGACAGAGAAGAGAGACCCAAATGACCTAAAGATGGTTCAGTAAAGGAGAAAGAGAACAAAAAACAATATTTTGACAGTGTAACTTGGAGAAGAAAGAATGTCTAGGAGTTGGGAAGACTGAATAGTAGTGTCAGATGATGCAGAAAATCAAGAGGCAAAAACTGAAAAAGACCTTTGGATTTGAAAAAAATTAAACATTTTTATTATTGAAATTAATAAACATCAATATACATTAAAATTTCAATGTACAGATATTTTTAAAGGGATTTGTATAATGAAACTCCAAACTTCTTTGTACAGTGTTTTTCCTACTCTATACCTTTTTGTGATTCAATTTAAATTTCACATAGTCTTTTCATCTGTGTCCAACTGTGCCCTCCATTTGGACTTCCTTCTGTTTATTTTTCTGTCATACATTAGTACTCTTCTTTTTCTTCTTCCTTTGTAGTATATTTATTTAATAATTTTTCTGTTGATTTTGTTCTTGGTATCCAGTCACTTTTATGTTCCATTTATTTATCTTGCTTGTAATAGATAATTTTTTGGATGTGCTGCTATATTGTTTGAATATTTTACTGTATACTTTCCCATTGGTATCCATTATCAACATCAAGTTATAGTTTTCTTTTTTGGTTTTTTTTAGTTTTTCTTTTAATTTTAGAGCTCAAATTGACATTTCATAGAAAGAAGTAGCTTTATTGTACGTCTCTATATTTAAGTCTCTAAATAGGATTTGCTTATTTATAATTTTACTGATGTTCTCCTATGAAATTTTTTCCACAGTAATTTTAGTTTGAATTCTCAAATTTATTAGTAAAGAGCCTTGTATAGTAACTTTTGAGAATTTTCTTTTCTTCATTTTGTCCTTACTGGGATCTGCCCTGTTCTCTCTCTCCTTCCTCAATGTTAGTGATTTTAATTTGCTTTTATTTTGGGATTAGACTTGCTAACTTTTTTTGTATTAAAGCAAAACAAATAGCTATTTAGATTTATCAATAATATTTCCTTATTTTCATTCTTATTTGCTTCTCTTCCGAGTATGCCTATTTCTATTATTGTTGCTCATTTCTTTTTTTTTTTCTTTTTTAAAGTTTCTCTTGATACGTTTACTTCTATTTCTCTCTCTATTTCTTGGGGGGGGGGGGTGTTGCAAGGCAATGGGGTTATGTGATTTGCCCAAGATCACACAGTTAGTTTGTTATTAAGTGTCTGAGGTGGAATTTGAACTCAGGTCCTCCTGACTCAAGGGTGGCACCCTATCCGCTATGCCACCTAGCTGGCCCCTGTTTGCTTCTTTTTTTTTTAAAGTTTTTTTTGCAAGGCAAATGGGGTTAAGTGGCTCGCCCAAGGCCACACAGCTAGGTAATTATGAAGTGTCTGAGGCTGGGTTTGAACTCAGATCCTCCTGACTCCAGGACCGGTGCTCTATCCACTGTGCCACCTAGCTGCCCCCCTGTTTGCTTCTTAATACTACTTTGGGGGGCAACTGTGGCACAGTGGATAGAGTACCAGCCCTGGAATCAAGAGGACCTGAGTTCAAATCCAGCCTCAGACACTTCATAATATCTAGCTGTGTGGCCTTGTGTGAACCACTTAACCCTATTGCCTTTCAACCCCCCCCCCCCAAAAAAAAATACTACTTTAGATGTATCTCATAGATTATAATACCTATATATATGTCCTTTCCTTACATAATCTCATTTTTATAATTTATTTTTCCTTATTCATTTGTTGAGTTTTATTTCGATAGTTTTTATTTACTGCAAATTGTATTGTCTCATTATTTAGTGTCATCTGGTATGGCTGCTCAGTGGCAGTACTTTAGATCTCCCTGTTGACTCTTTTCCAAAGATTTCCCTTTCCCTCCAGGCACCCATATGCCTCCCCAACTTCTCATTTTCAGTAGAGGAATGATCTCCCTAATTTACTCAGAAAATAAAGGATTGCATTCTCAGAGCTCCCTCATCTTCCCTGTTATATACTTCAAAATAGAACTTTTTACATCCTCCTGTGTGGGATCAGAACCGTGGGTTACAGCCCTGGTTCTCCTTAAACAGAATAATCAGAAGACCTAGCCTGGAGAACAAAATGGAGTTTATTTGTTCTTCTCGAGAAGGGGACACCACCTCTGTAACATGAGTTACAGCTCTAGAAGGAGTGCACAGTGTGGAGGCCTGCAAGTCCCCTTTTATCTAGTCCCTAATGCAGTCTCAACCCCCTGGTCTGCTACCTATTGCCTAAATAACTGGGCTCATAATCTTTCCTTGAGCTAATTGGTTCAAAGCATTTTCAAGCCCTATTTGCATCATTATTCAGATTCAGTTTTACTTTGTCAAAGAGAGAGAATTTGTTTTACCCTGTAAGAGTATCCTTCATCTATGGGGTCTGTCAACACCCTGCTGTATAATCTTTGATACCTCCTGACCTTGGAAACTGCAGCTCTTGCTGACATGGCTTTGGGAAAAAGGAAGACTCAGTGAAACCTTGAAGGGGGCTTCACTCGGTTCTAGTTCCACTCAGTTCCATATCCGTTCTCATCTCCTCCAGCCTTGCCGAGCCAACCCCTCTACACTTCGTTGTTGCTTTGTCTTTTTTGAGGAGAATGTTTAGAGTTTGGATTTCACCTTGGTTCCATCCACCAGCTTGGCAGGAAGATGAAATTTCTTCTAGATGCTATTCATTTTTCCCCTAGCTAAAAGTAGTTATTTTGAATCAAGAATAAGTAACTTGAAAAAATTCTAAGTTGCGTTATCTATGGGAAGAAAAAAAGATTTACTGAGGGATATCACTGGAATAAAGGAATTTCAACAGTTTCTTTGGGGTATTTTTTGTAGACTAGGTTTAACTTTGTTGTACCTCTTGAACTTGTTTTGTGTTTTTTTTTGTCTAGGCCTTCAGTTATTTTAGGAGTGACCAACCCTTTTTTTGCTAAAACGCTCCAGCACTGGCCTCACATCATTCGAATAGGAGATATTAAACTGGCAGGTAGAGTATGCCCTTGATGTTCAGTTTTTATGATTTACAGTTTTGCTTGAAGTGCCTCTCCAACTCTCTGTTTTCAGACTTTAGTTATATTGAAATATTGTTTAATGGATGCCCCTATCAAGTATTTGGAAAACCTGCTGAAAGGAAAGGACTACTTGTTGGCATAGCATATGTATGTATATGGAAGATTCTCTGTTGCCAGTAATGCGCATTATATTAATGGTGATCAGAAATTGAGTATTGAGCTGAAAGAGAATGTTTTTCTTTATGAATCACTAAGGATTTAAGTGCCTAGGTACTAGGCCTAGGCACTGGCTTATAAAGATAAAGAGAAGTCTGACCCAAAGGAGTTCACATTCTGAAGGGCCATACCCTGCCCCAAACCCCCTGATTACAGAGGGGTTTCTCAGATGACATCACAGGCAGCTTTGAGTTAAGGGGACCAGGGATTTGAAGGAGGGAGGGGGAGTTGAGGGAAGAGTCTGAGGAGAGAAGAGAGTGTTGTGAACCTGGAAAAGGGGCTAAATTGTCAAAGGCTTTGAATACCAAATAAAGGACCAGTCAGACTGAGGCATTAAGTATATTGCTTTGACCACTGTTGAAGTTTGAATTAGAAGTGAAAGGGGAGTTGAATCGGGGTACCCAGTTAGGAGGTTCTTGCTGTAGTCTGGGTAAGAGGTGAGAAGAGGGTAGAGAGAGATGCAGTAGAGAAAATTCTTTATATTTTAGCACAGTGTGCCCTACATGGTGAAATAACTGCTACAGTAACCACAAGGTATAGAATTCTGCAAGAGGTCTCAGAATAAAGTTAAACTTAGTTGGAAAAATATATGTCATTAAGTTTTAAGGATCAAGAGGGATTTGGTACGTGGACTTTGGAGAGGCCTTCTCAGATTGTGGATGCGACATATCTGTACCTTAGGCTAGGCTTGGTTCTTGTGCCTGTCCAAAGCACAGTGGAGGCCTTACCAAGGATTGTGCAACATTGCATCACAAAGTGGAATGTTCTGGTGGAGAAAATATGCTCCTTTAAAAAAATATTAAAAGGAGTTGCATCATAGCATAGCCCTTCCCTATCTTCCTTACTGACCCCTAGGCTTCATTCAGATCTTCATATTCTTCACCAAACCTAGCAATTCTGCCCTTTGGACCATCAAACACTCCTTCTGGCCATTTCTCCATTATAATAGCTTGTCTCCCCCTATTCAGATGTAAGCTTCTTGAGGGCACAGACTATCTCATGTCTTTATAAAGCCACTATTTAGTGGAGTGCTGGGGCATGTTGTGAGCACTTGTTAATATTTTTCATTCATTCATTCAAAAAATTGAATAAATTTTAAATTGCATAATTTCCCAATGATTTTGGATGTTTTATTAATAGGTAGATATTAAAAAGAATGACTACATGTGATGTTCTTCATTAATAAATTTTGATTTGTTTCACATTGTAATGGATAAATTCATGTTCTCCCTTTGCATCATTGTTTTTTAATCTGGGATGTTATATCTAATACATGTTTCTTAATTTTGTAAAATGATTTTCAGAACCAGTTTGGATAAAAATATCACAAGATAATTTCTAAATGTACTTGTGTTCATTTAATATAAACCTATTATACTTTTTATCTTTCACTGATATCCTTAGTTCTAGCCTGTCTGCTTTGACCAGACCAAACCACCCTGAGGTCAATAGAGCACAGGTCCTGGAGTCAGGAGGACTTGAGTTCAGATCTGGCCTCAGATACTTTACACTTACACACTTACTCTGTGGGTGGCTCTGGGCAAGTCACTTTATCCCTATTGTCTTAAAAAAAAGAAAGAAAAAAGAATGAGATTCTTTAGGTTGGGGTGTTTGAATATACTAGAGAGAATTTTTTGGTACCAGAACTGTTATTTCTTAGATTTTAAGGAGCTCCTGGTGAGGAAAAGTCCATCTCACAGTACAGATGGGCAGAGGCTATAAGAGGAGAAAGTCTCTCTCTGCTCCCCTCCTCCACCCACAATTCATTTTGACATTTGGTTTCAGCAGATTTGTCCTACTAATGGAAATACTTTAGGTAATTGTAATATAGTCTTCTATTGTTAATTTTCTTTGTTTTCTAGTGGAAAAAACCTCTCTCCTTGATTTCTGTACACAAATTAGAACTTTATCATGAAGTCATTAGCAGGGTAAGAATTTTTACATAAGTAATGTCTGCACTAAAAAAAAAGATAAGAATCGGGCGGCTAGGTGGTGCAGTGGATAGAGCACCAGCCCTGGAGTCAGGAGTACCTGGGTTCAAATCCGGCCTCAGACACTTAATAATTACCTAGCCGTGTGGCCTTGGGCAAGCCACTTAACCCCATTGCCTTGAAAAATCTAAAAAAAAAAAAAAAGATAAGAATTCAGATAAGAAATGAGACAAAAATTAATGTGTTTGGTCTCAAAAAGGAAGCTATTTGCTTGCTTTGTTAGTGTGGTTTTAACCTGGATTGTTGTATGGGAGCAGAGACTTGCTGATGAGTAAGTATTGATAGAAAGTGACAGTGTTCTCTAGATGTGGCTCCTACCTTGACTAGGATACCTCAGTCTTGGATTTTCCTTGTCCCTTTAGGGTTCTGTTCTTCACACAGTAATGACACTGAAGTAGAATTTATATTTATGATTTGGACCTTACATGAGATTGAACTTTGAAAGAGAAAGGCCTGGTTGCTACCAGCATCCTCAGCATTAGAGCTTCTTGGGGCGGCTAGGTGGCGCAGTGGTGGGGCGGCTAGGTGGCACAGTGGATAGAGCACCGAACCTGGAGTCAGGAGGACCTGAGTTCAAATGCAGTCTCAGACACTTAATAATTACCTAGCTGTGTGGCCTTGGGCAAGCCACTTAACCCCATTGCCTTGAAAAATATAAAAAAACAAAAAAAAACATTAGCGCTTCTGTTGTAGAGCAGAGAGAGGCGTGACCTTGGAGTCAGGGAGATCCACCTCTGACATATAGTGTCATCTCCCCTTCGTTGTGGCAAATGAACAATGACAGATGTCTTGATGGTCTGCATAGGCCTTGAATTGGAAGCACAGGCTTGAATAGTGTAGAATGGTCATGTTGACCATACTCCTTTTGGAGCCTTTGGTTTTCAGTTTGTATTTGGGAGATGTTAACCTTTCATGAAGATTAACAATAACATGTCTGCAATTTTGACATCATATTTTTAAAAAAGAAGTAACATATGAAAGAGAGTTTTTACTTTTTATTCCCACACTGGGAGGAGTTTAACAGCAAAACATGCTAGAAAGCCTCTGCTCCATTGGGGGGAGCAGGATTGATGTTTCACTGGTGCCTTAGAAAATACACAGACTTGGGGCGGCTAGGTGGTGTAGTGGATAAAGCACCAGCCTTGGAGTCAGGAGTACCTGGGTTCAAATCCAGTCTCAGACACTTAATAATTACCTAGCTGTGTGTCCTTGGGCAAGCCACTTAACCCCATTTGCCTTGCAAAAAACTAAAAAAGAAAAAGAAGAAAAAGAAAATACACAGACTTAAAAAGAAATCCTCTTTATATTCTCTTTTGAATTGTCTTTTTTTTTTTTAACATTTTGGATCAAGAAAGGACTTGGGTAATGCTGTTGCCCAAGCCCCTTGTTCTAAGAGGTGATGATTTATTAGTCAGTCCAATCCATGGGCATTTAGTGGAACTCTTTTGGCTAACTGTATTAGCTAAAGTATGACCACTACTTTTGTTTCCTGGCTGAATTTGCGTATTATGGACCTTGTAGGTCCATAAAAAAATGAGTTGGTTGAATTGAGAGTATAATCTCAAGTTGACAGTTCTGTCACCTTAGGCTTGGGAAAGATAGAAAGGATTGGAGAAATAAAGGAAAATAAAAGGCAGGGTATGGGAAGGACATTATTTCCCTTTTAGCTACTAATTCAATCCTTAAATGAATTTATCAACCTGGCCTTGAAAGAAAAAAAAAAGTACTTATCTAAGTTATATTAACAATGTAAGTGAGTACAGCTAGGTGGTGCAGTGGATAAAGCACGGGCCCTGGAGTCAGGAGTACCTGAGTTCAAATCCGACCTCAGACTCTTAATAATGACCTAGCTGTGTGGCCTTAGGCAAGCCACTTAACCCCATTGCCTTGCAAAAACCTACAAAACAAAACAAAAAAATAAGTGAAATACCTTAAAAGAATTTTTGTGCTCAGATGGATCATTCTGCCTGCTTCCTTGTTTTAAAACTAAATGCTACATTTCCTTTGTTTACTTTTCCAGGGAGAAAGTTTTCCATTTAATGGGAACTTGTTATTTATTTCATTTTAAATTAAACTGTCAACATCACAATGGTTTAATTTCTCTAATAACTCATCTTTTTGTTGGTTGTTGAGCAAGGGGAATCAATTGCAGGTAGCCTTCTGCAGTTAGATTGATGTTTGGAACAGTTGCCTAGGATTAGGATTCTTTGCCCTACTTGACTGCCACTTTTCTGTCACTACAAGCTGAACTGTGTTGCTTAGGGTGACAGCTGTGTCAGGTTTTTGCCTGTTCATGTCATTGTCTGCCATGGGATAAGAATGAATTAAGGTAGAATAGTGGGGAGGGTGGCCGACTTGGAGTCAGGGAAAATGGGATTCAGGTCTCATTTCTGACAATTCCCCAATCATGTCGATTAAACTCTTTGTGCTCTGTTCTCTCACCTGCAGAATGAGAGGGTTGCCCTCACTGGCCTTTAAGTGATCTTCTATTTCTAAAGCTGACCTTTTGTGATCCTGTGTTGCTCATGTTAAGTTTGTCCTTGATTAGATTGATTCGTGGATAGTCGAGTGGCCGCTGCTGGGACCTTCTCTAGTGGTAGCCAGAGCGTGGAGAGCTGAAGTCTCTGTAGAAGCCATCAAGTGTTCATCAAGCAGGTTCTGCTTGGAGACTTTGGGCTCTTCAGCCTCGGATGAAAAGAAGTCTTGTCACTGAGTTATTCTCTTACGGAAGGGTTGCTTAGGTTGTCACTATAATTAAACTCCTGACCTCTTCTCTGCTGTTTTGACAGCTCACCTGTGTGGTTTGTAAAAGATGACACTATTTTTTTTTTTTCAAGGCAATGGGGTTAAATGGCTTGCCCAAGGCCACACAGCTAGGTAATTATTAAGTGTCTGAGGCTGGATTTGAACCCAGGTCCTCCTGACTCCAAGGCCAGTACTTTATCCACTGCGCCACCTAGCCACCCCAAGTTGACACTATTTATAGGGAGTAGACACATCTGGGGGGGGCTTTCACTTGTATGATAGACTAAACCCCGGAGTGGTGAACTGTGGTTCAATAACTTGACAAAAGGCTTCATTTGAAGCCATTAGAGACAGGTGTAGACAAATGGCTTCAAAAATGTTTTATTTTTTGCCTGAGATTGTGTACAAGATTATGTTGTAGTTAAGACAAATCATAAAACTGAAAATAAGAAAAATGTTGATAGGCTAAGACACATGGTAATGCTAATGGTTAATAGCTTTTATAAGGTGCTTCCTGTGGGCCTTAAAAATGATGATAGGGTCATTATCCTATGTAATTTCAAGACTTGCTCCTGCATCTGTTGCCCTAAAAAGATTTACTCTGAAATGATGAATTCAAAACTTGGTAAATTTCTGAGCAGTTTGTACCTTCAGTGCCTAAGTATTGAAGGTAAAATGTTTGTTTAACATTGAGTAAGGAAACCCCGACATCTTAGGCTGCTCGTTGCCGAGGGCAACCTGCAGCCCAGTAAGAAAGAATTCTCTTCCCAGCATCCTTGCTCAGAGTTTGCTTCATCTTTGCTGGAGGCCCCCACTTCATACTCCCCGGCTCCTGTGCCCAAGGCAGTCCTTGCTGGTTGTGCCTGGACTTCATATACTTGAAGGTTAGATAGCTTTCATGTTTCCCTCTTTTTTTGATGGTTCTTCTTCACCAGGCTAAATAGCCCTGGTTCCTTCAGTCGATTTCTGCATTCCTTGATTTTGATGCCTTTTACAGTCTTGCTTGGTGACTTCTGAATAGTCTCTAGCTTATCATTGTCCTCCTTCATCCTGGTGACCAGAACTTAATACAAAACTCCAAGTGGAGTCTGTCCAGGGCAGCTGAACGGAAGAACTGTCCCTACCTGGACCTTGTACCTCTCTTGGTACAGCTTCAGATTACATTCAGTTTCTTGGGGTTTTTTTTAATCACACTTGCAGGCTTATAATAAGCCCTCAGATCTTTTTTTAGACAAACGATATTCTACCAGTGATGTTTCCTTCATCTTGTATTGTGAAGCTGAACTTTTGAATTGGTGTAAGAGTTTATATTTTTTTCCCATTAAATTTCATCTTAGATTTGGTCTAGGGTTCTGGCCTTTCAAGATCTTTCTGATTACTGACATTTATCCAGTATGTTAGCTCATTCCACCAGCTTGGAGTCATCTGCAAATTTGATAAACATGAAATCTTTATCTTTATTGAAATCATTGGTTTCAAACTATTAATGATCATAGTTTGGCCATTTTCTGCTAAAAAAATGGGGTGATTTTGTCATGTCAGATGCTTTGCTGAAATCGAGATTATCTACATCCGTAACATTCACCTACCTAGTCTAAATCTAGATTTGTAGAAATTTTCTCCACTGATTCAGTCTTTAACTTGTGACTTTTAAAAAGTTTGGGAGTCTTAGTTTCTGACTAATTCATCATTTTTAAAATTCATGCTAATAGGGGTGGCTAGGTGGTATAGTGGATAAAGCACCGGCCCTGGAGTCAGGAGTACCTGGGTTCAAATCCGGTCTCAGATACTTAATAATTACCTAGCTGTGTGGCCTTGGGCAAGCCACTTAACCCTGTTTGCCTTGGAAAAATCTAAAAAATAATAATAATAATGCTAATATATCAGTTGATAAAAGGAGTCAATGTCACTCTCAATGCCAAAGACTCCTCATGAAATGCATTTGATGATTCTGTGCCCTTGGAAGACTCAGTGTTCCTGAGGGTGACAGTCGACTCTGATTGCTTAACAAGTAATGAAAGAGAATAAACGTGTGAGGTGGATTATTCTACTGAGGGCCTCAGGGATGAGACTTTTGATTACTTACTTCTGAATCACCCCCAGCCTTGGGGAATTTAATCAAAGAATTTATCCCCAACCAAACTTGAGTAGAACACAATAAGCAGGAATTCGCTTATATGATCTAAATGGGGTAAGCTTTTGGCAGAGGTGATCTTCAATGACTGGACGTTGAACAAGTAAATAGGGGAGGAAGAAATCTAAAACTCCCCCATAATTGGTTATTAATAATCAACTTAATCTGTAATTTACAATCTAAGTTGATTAGTAGGATAGTGAGTTTAAGGTCTTTGCCCATGTCATATAATTGGTATATATGTGTCCAAGGCAGGATTTGAACTAGGGGTCTTCCTGGTTCCAGGGTTGGTCTTCCGTCTGCTCTTGCTTGTTTATCAGTTACTGAATTTAATAATTCTAACTAAGAGGGAAGAAGGTTATTTTGGCAAATGTGATCTTGATGAAGCCATGCTGGTTCAAAGGTTATTGCTGATGGCTGGTCATCATGTCACCAGCTCTCTCAGCTGGTTAGTTCATCTGGATTAGGTGACTTGTGTTCACAAATGGCAGTTGGGTTCTGTTGAGTCCCTCTTAGTCATTGTTGTTGTCTGTTCCAGTCCAGGGGGCTTTCTCCTTGGCAGAGAACTGAGCCCGAGTAGCAGCTGAGCAGCCCTGCCTTTCTTCATCATTGTCTCACCTCCCCAGAGCAGCTTCCGATCTGTCTCATCTTTGAGGCGCCTCCCCCAACATCCTCTTGTTCCTTGCCACCTCCATTCTCAAGGTCAGTGTTCCCATTGTCTTCCTAAATGACTGTACCGTCTGTTTATCCTGGTCTTCCAAGACTTGCCTCTGCTTCCATTGTTGTAGGTTTTGCTTGATCTGTGCCAGGAGTTACTTTGCACACTTTGATCACCTACTGTGCTATAAGTTCTTACATTGGGGAACAGCATCTTGAATGTCAGAAAAATCCACAAATTCAAAGTGATGAAATAGATTCAGTTGTCCACAAGGGACCCATGGTCCTGGAGATGTGGCATACTCAAGATACAGTGCTTGGGTTTCAGAGAAGATTAAACTTTTAACTATATTTTTAAAGCAAAGATACTATTTTTGTGAAGAGAAGATAATAAAGGAATCCTGGATTTCAGTGGAAGATTATGTCTATTTGCCATTAATGTTTCCAAATTTCTCTGTACTATAATTCTGTGATACCTGAACACGTAAGAGAACAATTCATCATGAACTTAAGAGAAATGTTTTAGATATAACATCCCTGGCTAAGTGATGAAGTTGGATATTCCTCAGAGATAATTTACCTTGGAAAGGGCTGTCTTCTCTTTATGTTGACTATAATTGATACTGTAGAGAATTACAACAATTTCAAGACTCTTATGATTTTTGCAGGTGAAATTCCGAAACAGGTCAAAGTCAAAAAACTGAAGAACTTAAAGACATTGGATTCTAAACCTGGTAATAACTTTTATTCTTTTAAATACTATCGTGATGTATGGGAGTATTTTTAAAAATTGCTTTCCTTTCCCCCCCCAGGAGTTTATACTTCTTATAAGCCATTTTTAAACAGAGATGAAGATATCATCAAACAATTACAAAAGGTAAAATCAATTTTTTTTTTATTTTACAAAGGTTTTTGTAAACTTCACGTATGGGGATGGGAGTGAGGAGGGAATAGCATCATGACTATAAGAGCTTCTCTGTGAAGAAGCTTTTGACCTAATCAGCTCTCCAGTTACTGACCGGATGCTTTCTCCTGGCAGGTAGAATGGAAGTGTGACACATGAATGATCTATATGGAATTGCTAACCTTCTCAGTGGGGCGGTGGGGAGGGAGAAAGGGAGAGAATATGGAATGCAAATTTTAAGAATGGATGTTAAAAATGGTTTTTACATATAACTAGGGAAAATAAAGTCCAAATAAACATGTAAAATAAAAGATATCCCTAATATAAAAAAAAGAACATAAGTATAAGCTTTCTATTTCAGTTACAAATTTTTTCTTTAGTTTTATTGATGCTTTTTATTTTTATATTGTCATTCACTTTCCAGCCCTCACATATATTGACTTTCCCTTAGAACACTAAGAGAAGAGCAATTAAGCAAAGCTCGTAGGTAAATGGCCACACCTGGGAATGTTTGCAATCCTCCACTCCCATAGTCCTCCACCTCTCTGCTGAGAGATTGAAACATGTTTCACCATGTCTGCTCAGAACCAGAAGGGGCAGTGCAATGAGCTGAAGCCTCCTTGCCTTTCTAGGTAGTTGTCCCTTTACATACTTGTGGCCACTGTGGATCCTGTTCTCCGGTTCTGCTTCCTTCATTTCCCTTGGTTCATAGAACGCTGTGCATGGGCTTGAAATCTTCAAACCTGAATTATCCCTGTCAGATGATCTGGTTGTGCCCAATGGGCAAGGGAGGAAGCTCAGGAGGGTAAAAAGTATTATTAGCTGCCAAATTCTGTGTCAGCTCACCCTGAGATAGTGTTGTCTAAATCATCTGCATTTTCCAACCTGAACAAAGACCTGGAGGACCCATTTTGGTTGTTTTTCTGCTTTGGAAGTCTCTTCATTCATGTATTTTTCCCTAGAAGGTGATTTGAAAAAAAAACATTTCTGAGGGGCAGCTAGGTGGCATAGTGAATAGAGCACCAGTCCTGAAGTCAGGAGGACTTGAGTTCAAATGTGACCTCAGACACTTAATAATTACCTAGCTGTGTGACCTTGGGCAAGTCACTTAACCTCCCGCTGCCTTGCAAAAAAAAAACCAAACCCAAAACATTTCTGAGTTTAATTTACTAGGTAATAAGTGTGTCTGTGTGTGGTTGTGCAAAGGCCTTAGATTGATCAAGAGAGTGAAAGAGCTTCAGAGAAAGGCAGGCTCTTCTTCTCCTCCCCCACCCCCCCAAGGACTTGAGCCCCAGAACAGAGGGCATTCTTCCTCTGAATAGGAGGTTTCTTTAGCCATTCTGGGCTGGCCAGGTGAAGTCATTTTGACATGGATGATTTCTATGATCATTCTCACTAATTGAGGAAGAGCTGTGTAAGTAATTTAAAAATAATTTCTGTTTGACTTAGAGCTGTGGACTTGTCAGATATTCAAAGTTGAATACTTTGTACTCGTGGTGTAGTAATTCAAAATGATCAAACCAGCATGTGAAAGAAAATATTTTTCTTTGCAGAACTATACAGACAATTTGAAGCTTGGTGGCACAATGGATAGAGTAAATGGCTCAGAGTTAGGAAGACTTAAATTCAAATCCAGCCTTTGACACTTTTCTGGTTCTGTGTCTCTGGACCCATCCTTTAAACTCTGTCTGACTTGATTTCCTTATTTATAAAATGGGGATAAAGTGATGCTGTAGCTAGAGGGCTTGACCTGGAACCAGGAAGATCTGAGTTCAAATGTGGCCTCAGATATTTACTGGCTGTGCGACCTTGGGCAAGTCATTTCACATATTTTGCCTCAGTTTGCTCCACTGCAAAATGGGGAAAATAACAGCTCACACTTCCCAGGGTGGTTGTGAGGATCCATTGGGATCATCTTTGTAAAACACTCAGCCTAGGACTCAGGCAGAGGAGCCATCGGGGACATGCTCATTCTTCTCAGGATTCTCAGGCCACTGCCTTGGCCCCTGGGCTTCTCGGGGCCTCTCCTTGGGGGTCCAGCAGCCGGGCCCTCCTCTTGGTCTTGGCAACTCCCCGTCCAAGGCTCATTGTGTGACCTGGACGAAATGCTGCTGCTTTCCTTCCTTCCCTCAAGACACAAATGGTCAGATTTATTATTGAGCACCTGAGCCAGGGTACCAAGACAGGGGAGGGACTGAGATTTTGGAGCTGAGCTTAGGGCATTTCCTAGAGTCACAACAATTCCATTTGTGTTCATCTCGACTCTGTTTTGAAAGACTTCACAGGAGATGCACACACAGAGATCATCTAAATGCGATCTGTCCCTTGAACTCATGTAACCTCGTCCTGCTTGCTTTGTGAGAGTCAAAAGAACAAGGGACATTTTCTCTGTTTTAGGGGGGTTTTTTGCAAGACAATGGGGTTAAGTGGCTTGCCCAGAGCCACACAGCTAGGTATAATTATTAAGTGTCTGAGGTCAGACTTGAACTCAGGTACTCCTGACTCCAGGGCTGGTGCTCTATCCTCTGCGCCACCTAGCTGCTCCTGGGACCATTTTCTCTGAATGGAACTTTGTCTCCTTGGACTCATTGCTTCTTTGCCAAACCATTGAAGCTGCCTGCTCATTGAATTCATTTTCTTTTTCAGGGAGTACAGCAGAAGCGTCCTTCTGAGGCCCAAAGCGTTATTCTTCGGCGTTATTTCTTGGAATTGACACAGAGCTTCATCATTCCCCTGGTAAGCTAGCAGACTTAGCTAGTCATTCTAATTTATCTGACCCAATCTTTATAGAATGTTTACTTTAATTCAGTATGTATGTGGGGGACTGTTGTGTAGGGACACTGCCTCAATTAGTTAGTATTCTCTGTTTCTTGTCAGCCACACCAGTATGGGGCCAAGACTCTGCTCTTTGCTTTTACTGGAACAGACTTGGATCTCACAGGATCTTGGAGTTTGGATTCTTCCAGCTTCACTTGACACTTTGCTATTTCCTCTGCTTCTGTGTTGGACCCTTTTTCCTTTCCTCTACCCTGCCTAATTGGAGCTCCATATATAACTTGCTTTGTGAACATTGTATTTGTCATATTGTTTAGTATATAAGTAACTAGGTGGCAGAGAGGATAGAGCACCAGCCTAGTGTCAGGAGCACCTAAGTTCAAATCCATCCTCAGCCATTTGACTCCTACTAGCCGTGAGACCTTGGGCAAGTCACCTAAGTCTGATTGCTTCACATCCTGGGCCATCTTTGGTGATCCTGATTCATATCTGGTCCCTGGTCCCAGATGGCTCCAGAGGTGAAAGTGAGGCTGTTGACTTAGCACAGCTCCCCTCATTCAAAATCAGTTCACTTGCTTGTCATGGCATCACCTCCCTGATGTCATGATCTTTTTTGAAAATTAAGGACAAGGGCAGCTAGGTGGCACTGTGGCTAGAGCACCGGCCCTAGAATCAGGAGGACCTGAGTTCAAATCCAGCCTTAATTTCCTAGCTGTGTGACTTTGGACAAGTCACTTAATCCCATTGCCTTAAATAAAACTTAAATTAAAAAAAAATGAAGGACAAACAACAACAAGGATATAAGCATTAAAATAATATCACTTTCACAAGAAAAAATACATGGAGATATACATTGAAAATGAATTTTATAGAATGGTACCACACTTAATAAAATAAATTCAACCAAATTGGGAGAAATCGTTTTCCCACCTAAAAATCAATAATCTGGGGCAGCTAGGTGCTGCACCGGCCCTGGAATCATGAGTACCTGAGTTCAAATCCAGCCTCAGACACTTAATAATTATCTGGCTGTGTGGCCATGGGCAAGCCACTGATCCTCATTGCCTTGCAAAAAAATTAAAAAATTAAAAAAATCAATAATCTTTAGTTCCATAAAGATGTCATCCTAAATTAGTTAATAATTACTAATTTAATATAACACTAAGGTGTCACACTCTTAAAGCAAACCTGTGACAATAAGGAAATGGCAGATGGTAAGCAGACATGGGCTGTTCAAGGCTGTGGAGGCTCCCACAGTTGTTCCTCACTAGTCTCCTACTCTTCACTCCCTCACTTTTAGGGTGGGTAAAGTCCCACCCTAAATTGATTGATGGATTTTCTGACCTGAGTTTTCTTCACAGTTGCTTGTCTGCTTGGTGTCATTGAACTCTTTCTCCAGATGGATGCAACCCCCCAGATCAACTGTCTACAAAAGAGAATCTGGGGGTGGCTAGGGGGTGGCGCAGTGGATAAGAGCACCAGCCCAGGAGTCAGGAGGACCTGAGTTCAAATTCGACTTCAGACACTGTGTGGCCTTGGGCAAGCCACTTAACCCCATTGCCTTGCAAAAATCCTTTAAAGAGAGAGAGAGAGAGAGAGAGAGAGAGAGAGAAGCTGGGTCCCCAGAAGAGGCACCAAGCATAGACTGTCCATTGCCATCCATGGCACAAATTTTTTCTAGATTTAGGAATGTCCATCAATGTGGCGTTTTGCTGTCAGATCTTATCTCAGAAATTTAGCCTGGGATGCCAGCAAGAAGCTTGCGAGCTGAATGGATGTGTCTTGTTGCTTTGCCAGGCCCAGCTTAAGAGGGTATCTGGGCATTGAGGAAGCTTTCTCCACAGTGACTGGTACTGGAGAGGAGACCCTGAAATCTGAGGTGGCCTCCTTAGTTTTAAGAGCTGATTCCAGGCAGCAGGAGCAGGTTTATTAAAGCTGGCTTTGGCAGATTTTGGTGAAGGGAAGGCTTAGTCCTTGCCCAGTCCAATGGCAGTCAGCACTGCAAAGCCTGTCCTTTTTCCTTTCATTTCATGTTTAAATTTTTTTGATTTTCTTTAACCCTTCCTCCTCTGCCCACAAAAATAGTTTTCTTACTAATTTTCATGCAGATTTTATTCCCCTTCCAGATTTGTTGTGGTGTTAGAGATGTATGTGTTTATGTCAAAGACTGGTACTGATGAGACAGTGCTGTTCCAAGTTTTACTGGCTTTCTAATGTCCTGAGAGGGGCCATTTTTAGTTCTAGGCCAGGTCAGAACCAAGGACAGATAATTCTCTTCTTGGGGTCTACCCTAGTATAGAGGATCTCTGAGTGGGAGGATCTTTGGTAGCTGGAGGCTTCCTCTATTAAATTGATGCAGGGTTTAGGTGCCATTACTCATGATAGGGGGTAAGGGTGGACACACTTCAGGGTCATGGGAAGTTAGTCGTTGGGGAGAAAACCTTTGAGTCCTTTGATTGGAATAAGCAGACTATTGGGTTTTTCCAATTTTGACTTCATTTTGACTTTTATTTTGGCATTAGGGAAATAGGAAGTTCATTGTGCCCTTTAATTATGTAGGTAAGAATGGATTGTAGGAAATAATTTGTAGGATCCTAAGGGAAAGGGTAATGATTTTTAACCTTTTCATCTTTGTGGTTTAAACAGACATGTGGAATTCTAAATTTTCATTGCTTTCTTGAGTCTACATCACCTCCATAGCTGAATATCTCCTCTCTTCTTTCCAGTGTAATTTTTTTTTTAGAAAGCAAACTTGAAAAGGGGGGGGGGGGAAGAAGACATTTTAGTAAAACTAACATACTAAGCCTGAGAAAATATACAATGTTCTAAACCCATGGTCTTGCACCCTTTCAAAGAAGTTACATTTTCTCATTTTTGAGAACATTCTTGATCCTTATCATTATATAGCATTCCGTTGCCTTTTTTCCCCCCTTACAATTTAGCTTGTTTTAACCATTGTGTATATTGTTTTTCTGGTTTGGTTTACTTCACTATAAGGAAAAATCTGTTTAGAAGTTTTATTTGAAAATGTTTCAGAAGTAAGCCACTAATGAATCAACCCTATTGGCAAGAAGGCAGGACAAAGGCCCAGAACCTTTCTATTAACTTGGATTATTTCTGGTTTTAGGAAAGATACGTCGCAAGCTTAATGCCTCTGCAGAAGAGCATTTCTCCATGGAAGGTAGGCATATTTTCACAGTGTTTCAGTTTATTTCACTGATTCTCAGCCTGTGAATTAACTTCCATGAACATATTACTATCCAGTGATTTAATTGCCTGTATTCTTTTGATAGAGCCCGCCACAGTTGAGACAGTTTGTTCCTGAAGAATTTATGAAAACACTTGAGAAAGCTGGACCTCAGCTGACCTCCAGATTGAAGGGCGACTGGAGAGGCCTGTACAGGTCAGTCACAAGGTCAAGGCTCAGATGGCCAGAATGTTGAGTCCGATTCCTGGGCAGAGTTTACTGACCATATTTAGGAAAGGGTACTGATAAGTCAGAAATTCACATCTGCTTGACTGTTTTGGTTTTTTTCTCTCTATCTCTTATAAGACATTTTCTGAAATCTCCAAACTTTGATGGCTGGTTCAGGACCCGAAGGAAGGAGATGACGCAGAAACTGGAAGCACTACAGTTAGAAGCTCTTTGTGAAGAGGTTAAAAAATATATCTCTTTGACTCTCTTTCATTTCTTTTGTACATAAATGCCTTTGAAAACAGTTTCAAGATATGTTCTAGGTAGAAAAAAAAATCTATCCCCTTACAGTTGTTTTTGAATCTCTACTTAATATGAAAAAATGCATACTATTTCCATTCTTTAAATTCTACCTTCAGAATTTGATATGAATAGGAAATAGGTGACTATGTTTATCAAATTTTTTGATCACTTCCTTTGGGGATTTTTCATTGAGTGAAATTTTATCAACTTTTTTGTTTGTTTGTTTGTTTTTAGTTTTCTAAGGGCAATGGGGTTAAGTGATTTGCCCAAGGCCACACAGCTAGGTAATTATTAAATGTCTGAGGTCAGATTTGAACTCAGGTCCTCCTGACTCCAGGGCCAGTGCTCTATCCACTGTGCCACCTAGCCGCCCCATCACATACTGTTTTAAAGAAAAGTTTGAAATGTAAAAGTTTAGCTTATTTTAATTCAGAACTAGCTGTGACAGAGCATTGGACACTAATGGTGTTTGAGTGGGAAACTAGGTTAAATGAAGCTGTAATCAAAGACTCACAGAAAGCATTCGTTTTGGGAAAGCAGTTCAGTTATTTGGAAGGTTTAGGAACTGGGACTTCCATTCTAGTAACAGCTTTGCACTGACTTTGGGTATGGCCTTGATGAGGTCACTTCATCTCCTCAAGCCTCAGTTTGCTCTTCTAGAGAAAAGGCTAAATTTAGGCTCAATAATCTCTGAAGTCCTGTCACCTTTTTTTTTTTGTTTGTTTGTTTGTTTTGACAAGGCAATGGGATTAAGTGCCTTGCCAAATGTCACACAGCTAGGTAATTATTAAGTATTTGATGTTAGATTTGAACTCAGTTCCTCCAGTGTTTGATCCACTGTACCACCTAACTGCCCCCATTATTGGTTTTAAGATATTGTGTTGTATTCAAGGCTAAAAAACTGGTAGGTCTCATTAATTTGAATCATTAGCTGATGTTCATTGTAAATGGAAATGCCACAAAGAAGAAACTTGATTTCATTGGTTTTGTGTTCTTGGGGATTGTTTATCTTCCTCTTGAAAAGAGATTTTCTCATTTTAATTTAAATCATCATCATGTAAAACTGTATGAAAAGCTTCCTTATATGTCTTCATTTGGGTTGGTATATGTTTACAGGACTTGCTTCTCTGGATCCAGAAACACACCGAAGTCGAGACAGTGGATCTTGTATTGAAGCTGAAGAGTAAACTGGTAGGTGGATATGAGAGTTGAAGCTGGATTTTGTTTGAGGAATTCATCAGGACTAGTGACCGGAGTGCTTTGTGTGCTCTCCAAACACAAAAGCTCCTGAGCCTTGGTTGTTATTTTGAGATGGACGATCAAGGAGGCCCTTGTCAGCTTCAGCTACCCGTGTTCCCTTTCATCTGCCCCAGACCTTCTGCTGTGGGTTGTCCTTGACTCGGGGCTCTGGGGGTCATTAATGCCGTTCAACAGAGAGTCTGCCCAAGGAGGCTGCCTGGGGGGGTGGGGGGTTGCAGGGTAGGTGGTAGGAGGTCGCTTCAGATATTCCACATCAGATAGTTCCAAGTTCTTTAAAAGAAGATGGGAAAACCTTGCCCCAAAGGAAATAATGAACTTGTAACATGAGGTTAGATTGTAGATACAGGATGTAGATACAGATTTAGATACAGGAAGCTCGGTGCATAGTCCAGGACCTGGGGCTTAGTAAATGTCTAGATTGAAGGAGAGACTATGAAAAACTATTGCATGTTCTTTATCTAGGTACAGGCTCATCAAGAACACCTTCCTGTGAAGCCTGGCACCATGGAAAAGTTACGGACTCACATCGATGCCATTATTTTAGCTTTGCCAGAAGACCTGCAGGGTATACTGCTCAAAACTGACCCAGAGTGAGGGTTGCCTCCTGCGTTTTCCGAATGAGAAGGATTAGTGCAGCGGGGGAGCCCCAGACACAACAAAGAGATGCCCCAAGGAAACCCAGCAAAATGGCAGAGGAGCCGGAAGGACAGCAGGCATGCTGTTTTCTAAGGACTCTAATGTTTGCGTTATTTTGAAGCGTGGAAGTCTGCTGTGTGTTTGTGTGTGTGTGTGTGTGTGTGTGTGTGTGAAGACTTCCTGGGCTGTTAATTGTGCTTAAGATCAGTGCTCTTGAGCAAGGCCTGGGAGGCTGAAGCCAGCTCAGCGAGAGCCCAGACTGCAGTGCTGGCATTGCGGCCTTGGAATACCGGTGCTGCTGGGTCCAATCATGTCAAAACATGGGAAAACTCAGGGAGAAACAATGTCATGGTCACACTGGCTATAATGTGTTTTTTAAAGGAAGGAAAAAGTCTCAAGCTGTCCTGGTATTGTTATAACTAATTAATGCGCAATTAGTGCCTTCCTTTTTCCTACATTTTCACAAAACTGAGCTGCTGGTCTTGACTCACCCCTGCTGCAAAACTTACCAAGTATTTTAGTGAGAAATCATTGCCTACAAATCATGGACACCTCCTTCCCAAAAAATTTAGTGAGAGCAATGATTTTATTGTCCTATACTTTTGCATTCCATTATTTTCTTTGCTGTTTTTAAAATTTGCCAGTTTCTCCAAAAATGGAAAAATGTCTAAAACTCATCATAGATTAGAAAGGAGAAATTGTTACTTTTTACCCTTTAAATGAACTAGTTTGGGTGCTTGTCCTCAAAGCCATTCTCCTAACTTACAAACCTCACAGCAAAAGTATTTTTAACTAAAATATTCTTAGGAAAAGAGCATTCACAGGCCTTTTGTGTTGTCTTTGTATTGAATTAAACCTCAGTGTCATTATTTCCTCTTTAAAAATAACCCAACATTCTAATTTAATAGTTTTTCTTCTGTTGACTAACATTGATTCCTTTTTCAATGGACCATGTATCTACCAAGCCAAGAAACTGTGGAAGATGGGCTGTAAAATATCACTTGTTGGGTATGCATTTGAAAATGAGTCTCCTGCAAAAACCACTCAAAAATAGGCCCAGCAGGATGTTCGCAACTAGTTTTGTATCCCATCATCCTAGAAAACCAAATTTAGTCACAGTCATTAGGAAAAGAAAAATTAGTAAGAGGCTGTGGTAGATGGCAAGAGTTGTTCTCTGTTGCTTCTGCCTCTTAGGCTGCTTCCTCACCAGGAGAATCTGATTACATAACTCTTTTCCTCATGGATACGGCCTCTTGGATCATACCTCAAAGTTATGAAAACATGCTCTTATTATCCTATTTTAAATAAAGAGTTTGCCTTGGATCAGGTGAGGTATTTTGTTAGCCTGCAGTTCTCCTTGGGGGGAAAGGGGCAATTACTTTTGTATTATAAAGGATTTCATATATTTCTGAAAAGCATTATTTAGGTACAAATGGTCACCATTGTATATTTTTTAAAAAGATGTATTTTAATATTCGTACAGTTTATATGCAATTTGTGACCAGAAGTTGAAATCTCATAGTGTTGTATCATGAATGTGTTTAAAATTATGCCACTATATGACCCATTGTTTTGCACAGTTAAAGAGTAGTCAAGGTAAAGAATGCCTGTTAATATGGCGGTAGTTTCTTACATTTAAATACTGTATTCACCTGCAGCCTAATACATATTGTCAACCATATCATGTTGCCATAGCTTACTGCTAGTCTAAAAATTATGAATTTGTAAAAGGATCATGAAATCACTAGAAAGTTGAGATTGATTTGGGGCTTTTAATTTTTTCAATGATTTTCTTATGTCAGAGAAACCATTGTTTAAAGTCTGAACCCCCTCATGTCTTGTGACCACCATCACCAGCATCTGAAATCCTGGCTTTATGGCTGCTCTGGAATGTTCTGTGCCTTCTACTGACTGAAAAAATGATGAGAGCATCTAAGGAGGAAGAATTTGTGGTCATGGTCTACGAGTGGATGATTAAAAGTCTTGTGTGTTTAAAAAATTTTTGGAATATTGTCATTTTGGGGTTAGAAGGGAACAAGCATTCATTAAGCTCCAGACATTGCTCGTGAACTTTACAAATATAAATTCATTTGATCTCACAAGGGGGAGGAAGGAAGGGAGTAAGAAATTTATGTAGCACCATATATGCAAGAAGATATACTAAGCACTTCCCAGCTATCTCAATCGGAACCTTATATCAACCTTGGAAGGTAGGGTTTATTATTACCCCATTTACAGGTGAAGAAACCGAGGCAGAGATTAAGTGTTCCCCTCCCTGCCCGGGGTTACACAGCTACAAAGTGTGTGAAGCCAGATTTGAGTTGAGGTCTTCCAGGTCCAGCTCTGCTTCTAGTCAGTAGCCATCTTCCATATTCCAAGGATCTGTAACTTGTTTGTACAGTCCTTCTAACATCTCTTTTGTAGTCCCTCTGTGCTGAGAAATGCATTGCCCTGGAGCAGCCAGCCTAGTCACAAGTTGCTTCTTGTTGGCTAACAGACCCATGGTCTTCACTGGCCTTCATCGCAAGACCTGGCAGATCTCATACTACTCCCTTGACAACACATTTGAGGAACCCGGGGATACCTCGGATTGTGATGAGTCACTAGAATAGGTCAGTAAGGCCTTGCTATTATTTTAGGGCATTAAATTGTCCTTTCTGCTCCTTTTTACTTAGACTTTGTAACCAAGTCCAGGCTATCACTTAATACATTTTTGTTGCTTTTCTTTTTTCACAAGGCAATGGGGCTAAGTGACTTGCCCATGGTCACATAGCTAGGTAATTATTAAGTATCTGAGGTCACATTTGAACTCAGGTCTTCCTGTCTCCAGGTCCAGTGCTCTATCCACTGGCCACCTAACTAACCCTAAACAGTTTTTTTAAAATCTTAATTATATTTTTTTCCAAATTCATGTAAAGATAGTTTTCAACACATTTGTAAAGTTTTGAGTTCCAAATTTTTCTACCTCCTTCCCTTTTCTTGCCCTTTCCCAAGACTGCAAATAATATGCTATTTGGAATATATGTGCAATCTTGCTAAACAAATTTCCATATTACTCATGTTGTGAAAGAAGAATTAGAACAAAAGAGAAAAACCACGAGAAAGAAAAAAATATTTTAAGTGAAAACAATGTGCTTTAATTTGCTTTTGGTCACAATTCTTTTTCAGGACGTGAGTGGCATTTTCCATCACAAGTCTTTTATTTATTTTTTTCCAATTATATGTAAAGCTAATTTTCAGCTTTCATTTTTGTTGTTTCCTTCTTCCCACCCTTCACTCTCTCCATCCTAAATCAGCAAATAATCTGATGTAGCTTATATCTGCACAATCATTTTAACATATTTCCATTCCAAAAATAAAAGGGAAAAAAACATTTTTTTTAAAAAGTGAAAATTTTTTGCCTTGATCTACATTTGGATTCCATAGTTTTTCTCTGGGTATGGATGGCATTTTCTATCACAAGTCTTTTAGAACTGTCTTTGATCACTGTATTGTTGAGAAAGACTTGGTCTATCAGAGTTGATCAATGTTCTCCTGGTTTGCTTACTTCCCAGAGTATCAGTTCGTGTAAATCCAACAATTTGCTAATTGATGGGCAACCCATCAATTTCTAATTCCCACCACAAAAAAAAGCTACTATAAATATTTTTGTACATGTGGGTTTTTACCCTTTTTTATGATCTCTTTGAGATACAGATCTATTTGTGGTATTGTTAAATCAAAGGGTATGCAGTTCTATGGCCCTTTGGACCTAGTTTCAAATTGCTTTCTAGAAAAATTGAATCATTTCACAACTCCACCAACAATGCATTAGTGTCAAAGTTTTCCACATCCCCTCCAACATTGATCATTTCCCTTTTCTGTCATATTAACCAATCTGATAAATGTGTGAAATGGTACCTCAGTTGTTTTACTGAGCATTTCTCTAGAAATAGTGACTTGGAGCATTTTTTCTTATGACTGAAGGTAGCTTTAATTTCTTTATCTGAAAACTGCCTGTTTATATCCTTTGACCAATATAATTGGGGAATGACTTCTATTCTTATGAATTTGTCTCATTCTGTATATTTTTAGAAATTAATCCTTTATCAGAAACATTAGCTGTAAAAAGTGTTTCACAGCTTTCTGCTTTCCTTCTGATCTTGGTTGTATTGGTTTTGTTTGTGCAAAAACTTTTCATTTTAATGTAATCAAAATTTTCCATTTTGCATTTCATAATGTTCTCTCTCTTTTGTTTGGCCATAAAACTCTTCTCTCCATAGATCTGACATGTAAACTATTCCTTGCTCTTGTAATCAGCTTATTGTATCATCCTTCATGTCTAAATCCTATACCCATTTCAACCTTGTCTTGGTATAGGATGTGAGATGTAGGTATAGGCCTAGTGTCTTTTCTTTTTTTCTTTTTATTTAAGGCAGTGAGATTAAGTGACTTGCCCAAGGTCACACAGCTAGGTAATTATTAAATGTCTGAAGCTGTTTTTGAACTCAGGGTCTCCTGGTGCTCTATTCACTGCGCCACCTAGCTGCCCCTAGGCCTAATTTCTGTAATACTATTTTCCACTTTTCCTAATAATTTTTTGTTAAAGAATGAAGTTGGAGTCTTTGAGGCTTATCAGTCATAGATTATTAGTTATTTACTGCTGCGCCTTATGAACCTAACCTATTCTACTACTTACCCAACCACTCTATTTCTTAGCCAGTACAAAAGATTTTCAATTATTATTGCTTTGTCTTAAATCTGGTATGACTAGGCCACCTTCCGTTGCATATTTTTTTTATTCTGTTGATATTCTTGATGTTTTGTCTTCCAGATAAATTTTTGTTATTTTTTCTAACTCTTTAAAATAAGTTTTTGGAAGTTTGAGTCTTATGACAATTAATTTAGGTAGATTTGTCAATTTTATTATATTAGCTAAGCCTGCGTTTGAGTAATGGACATATTTCCAGTTGTTTAGATCTGACTTAATTCATCATAAATCTTTTATAATTATCTTCGATCATTGTATTTCTGAGAAAAGCTAAGTCTGTCATATCACAAAATATTTATTGAGTATGGCAACCCCTCCCCTGAGCATTTATGATCAAATAATGTAGATAAGACAGGTTCATAGACAATTAACAACTATAGGCATTGGACTGTTGAACAGCTCAATAGTCCTGCCTAGAAGCAGATAGAGCCCATAGAGTCACAAAGCCAGTGATGGCATGAGAGGCAGTGTGGGGCAGTGGATGAGACTTGGTGTCAGGAGATTTAGATTCTGTCTCTGAAACTCACTGCTTACAGGATAACAGCCAGGGCACTGCATCTCTTGAACCCCGGTGTACAATTGGGAGAGTACCTGCCCAAGTTTGCCTCATGTGATGCTCAGGATTTGTTGAATAAATGATTCATTGGGCTTGGCTACAAAAATTGGTGGAGTAAGTAAAATGGTTCCTGGAGAAGTGAGCATCAATGAGATAATAGATTCATTGATGTATTAAAGATACAGATCATTCTGTGCAAATAGCATCAAGCATCTGTTGTTGATACAGTACAGATTCTAGAATTTCTTCCCACAACGTCTAATTATTTGATTCCTTAGGATACGTGAAAGAAGCTGATATGAAACAGAGAATCTGCACTCTTCAAATTTGTTCCAAATTCCAGAGTGGTTTGATAAACAGCCTTTAAGTAAGTCCTTTGTGAGCACCAAAAGCTTTGCCATCAATGTTTCTCTGCTGCCTGGATTTCAGAGGCAGCACTTGAAGTATGTGGGGGACATTTCTTTTGCTAATTTTGAAGTTTGTACATTTTCTACAATACCATTTCTGGGCTAGAAAGACTTTTTTTTTTTGGCAAGGGAGTGGAGTTAGGTGACTTGCCCAAGGTCACACAGGTAATCATTACATGTCTGAGTCTGAATTTGAACTCAAGTTCTTCTGACTTCAGGGCTGGTGTTCTATCCCATGAGGCAGTGCCAGCTGTTGGCCATCCATGTTCCTTTTTTTCCTCTCATCCCCTAGAGCAGGATCATAGAGCTATTATAGCTGGAAGGCCAACTAGTGCTGGGGTTCTTTTAACTGGGGTCTGTGAGGTTGGCTTTTCTAAGATTTTGAAAACCATATTGTAATCTAATTAGTTTCCTATTTACTGCATTTAAAAACATTTTGTGAAAGGAGTCTAGGCTTCACCAGACTTCTCGAGTCACGGGACTCAAATGAGAGTGAGAATTCTCTAGTAGGCAGGCAGTAGCAGCTCTGGGAGGGTACTTAGGGGCCCTGACGTCCAGTCTGGTTTTTCCACTGGGCCACGTTGCCCCTTCCTAAAGTCAGAGATAAAGTAGCTGAACTCAGATCCCACCTATTTGGTGGTCAATGATCAGGTTGGGGATTCTAACTCAGAACGGAATAGGATGGTCTCTGGTGTCGGTGGTGTGGCGAGGACTGAAATAACCAGGGAATACTTTGTGGGAGACGGGAATGGAAATGTTAAGACAAAGTAATTAAGGGGCAGCAGGGAATCAATGGAAAGCCGGATTCAAGTCCTGCCTCCAAAACCTCCTGGCTGTGACTTCAGGAAAAGCCTGGGACCCAAAGGTTCTGAGGAGGTGACAACCCCCTTGGTTGGGGGAAGTTCCTTATCATGATGAAAGTTAATGTCGGGTGCCTTCGTAATTGGTGGAGCTGTATCAATTTGGCTGTCTTGGCTCTACATGATAATTTCTTGACCTTTTTTCCCCTTGTAGATAAGTATTGTGTTACAGTGAGGACTGGGGGTGGGGTTTAGTTAATTAGTGCAAGTTTTAAAATAAGAATTACTCATCCTAAGAGCCCGTTAGTCACCAAAGAAAGCAATGGTTTTTTTTTCATATTTTGTAATGAACTTTACATAGTCACGAGGCATATGAGATTTTCAAGAGGGAAGTGATGAATAGGGGAGGAATGTAGGGGGGAAAAGGCTAGGGACACTCCTGTGAAATATTCTTAACCAGTCTATCCAGTTGCTGAACCATGGTAGCCATGAAGACTTTAAACCATGAACGAGCAATTCTGGTAACTTTGAGATATCAAAAGGTATTTAAAAATGGACACTATCATCTTGAGTATTCGTTCTTTGCCCCAACTTTCACAGTTTTGAAATAAAGTCATCTTGCTTTAAATCATCTAGAAATACAGAATAACTCTAAAATTCTAGAAAGGTCCTTGGGAATTGTTTTGTTTAACCTTAGAGAGAAGGAACTGAAGCTTAAAGGAATTACCGACAGAATCAGAACAGATCTTAAAACCTGAAGTGTCCTAAGCCCCATACTTTTATTCCTATAACTATTATAGTTATTCCGTAATATTGAAATGTGAAGATGAGTGAGATTATAAAGGGGAAAAGACCCATAAGCACAAAAATATTTATAGCAACTCTTTTTGTAGTAGTAAATAATTGGAAATTGAGGGGATGCCCATCAAGTGGGGAATGACTGAGCAAGTTATGGTATATGAATGTTGTATGGTGTTAATATTTTGTAAGAAATCATATGCAGCCAGATCTACCTATAAAGACCTGTATGAATTGATGCTGAGTGAAGGGAGCAGAACCAGGAGAGCATTCTACACACTACCGGCAACGCTGTGAGATGATCAACCCTGATGGACGCAGCTGCTCCCAGCAGTTCAGAGAGCTAGGATAATCTCGAGAGACCTGCTATGGAAAATGCCATCCACAACTGGAGGAAAACACTGGCCTCTGGATGCAGAGCAAAGTGGTCTAAATTCACTTGTAAAATCCTAATTTTTTTCTTTCTCATAGTTTTCTCCCCTCAGTTCTGATTTGTCTTTTACAACATGGCTAACATGGAAATATGTCAAACAGGCCTGTAACGGGCACAACCTGCTGCCATGGGGAGGGAGGGACAGAAAAGAGGGTGGTAGAAAAATGTCAAACTCAAAAGCTTGCAAAAGGATGTTGAAAACTGCATGTAATTGGGGGAAAAGATATAAAAAGATGAGAGGCTGGGGAAATTCCTATGGTAATGGATGATAAATTGAACTTCCACATGGTCTCTTTATAAGTAACTATCCCATTTTCATCCCTTATCTCATTTTTTGTTTTGGATCTGTTCTGTATTTGAGTTAGGCTCTAGATAGGTATGTATGTGCCACACGTGTATCCTGTTTCCTCACGTGCATGCTCAGAAGACAGACATCCGATAAATCATTCACACCACCCTCAAGTTCTGCCTTCTCCATCAGCCAGTAAAGAGATTCCCTTTTTTCAAGTGGAAATCTGGAAACTATTGTGGCATGCCATAACTTGCCCTTGGAGTTCCTGCCCTTAAACAAATTGCTAGTGTGGAAAGACATGGGGATATATTATTATTGTTATTAATGTCACAGTAGAAATAATTTATATTTATATAACATTGATTTTAGTTGACTAGGTAGGTAAGAGGGAGTGATGACTGAAGTGAGCTGGTAACATTAGGAAAATGCTTTTTAACTTTGTAAGATACCAGTGTTAGGCAGTGTATATGACCCAATTACATTGCTTCTCAGTGGTGTTTTTGTTTGCATTATTGCAGTTCTTGGATCCCTTGTTCTTTTGGCCCTTCATTCTTTACTGAATCACTTTATAGAAGTCTTTCTCATAGTTTTCTTATTTCTTCATAAAGAGAAGAAATTCCTTGTAGCACTGTGAAGTTCATATACTACAGTTTGTTTAGCCATTTGCTTTACTTGGTGGGTTCAGATTTTATTTCGTTATCATAAATAATGCTACATTAACATTTTAGATCTTATGAATTAAATATTAAATACTATTTATAATAAATTGGCATAACATTTAGAGCAAAATTAAATGAAATTCAGACACGTCTACATCTTTCCCTTTTAAAATCTGGTTGCTGATATTCCCTAGTATGATTCCAGTTTCTTTATTCTGATTAATGCACTCTTTCTATTTTGCTTAGTATTCTAAAGCTTCTAAACCAGGGCTCTACTCAATGCAGTCAGTTTTCAGCTTTTTAAGAGAGTTCTGGCATCAAAAGGCTGAGGCAAATCTGTCTATAATACTGTCAGTAGGGGCAGCTAGGTGGCATAGTGGATAAAGCACCAGCCCTGCAGTACCTGGGTTCAGATCCGGTCTCAGAAACTTAATAATGAATGACCTAGCTGTGTGGTCTTGGGCAAGTCACTTAACCCCATTTGCCTTACGAAAACCTAAAAAAAAAATTTAGAAAAAAAATACTGTCAGCATAGAGCCTACCAAAAATGGCTTTACAATGCTTCCTTAATATCATGCTTCACTAACCAAAGATTCTTTTTGTTCTTTGTTCATGAAGGGAAAGTCTGTGTGGACTTTGGACTTCATGAAATAAGATTTAATCTTCCAGATGTAAAAGAAACTTGTATCTCCTTTTTTGGTCCATAGTGTCCACATAAAATTATAACTCCTTTGTGAGTCACATTTTTACTTTTTTTTCTAACTTCTCATGCTTTCATTTTCTGGCCCTTGCATTCCAAGGGATGACTTCAGATTATGTGTTAGCCATCCTCTTTGGTTCATAGGAGTTTTAGGACCTGATGTTGCCAAATATCAGGCCTCTTAAGCCTCTACATAATTTAATAAGTCGTTTATGAAATTTAATAAAATCAAATAAATTTGTTTTTAACCATACATCAAAAGTTAACAGACTGGGAGCAGCTAGATGGCCCAATGGAAAGAGCACTGGCCCTAGAATCAGGACTGAGCTCAAATTTGACCTCAGACACTTAATAATTTTTTACTTGTGTGACCTTGGGCAAGTCATTTAATCCCATTGCCTTGCAAAAACAAAAACAAAAAAGTTAACAGACTGATAGCCTAGCATAATGCCTGGAATCCAAGTGCTTTAGAAATGCTTTCTCTTTTAGATTGAACTTATTATTTCATTGATATGGGCATATTCTTTGATAGTGCAGATTGTAGCTCTCCACCAGGTGATGCTATGCACCTCTAGTTCATCTCTTTCCATAAATCCACCACAAACAATCTTCAGTGAAATGAAGGTCTTTGAAAAAGACTCCAGAGTCTTCTTCCATTTTGTGGGTCCCGGTAGGGTACCCATGTTGTTCCTTGCTCTAGAAGCATGCCTGATCCCAAGCTTTCCTGGGACTATTTGCATATAAGTCATGGTTGCATATGCATCAAGTAGCTGCCTTGCGTCCATTGTCCATTCTCTATTGCCCCTTGGATTATTTGGATTCTTCCATCATCCATAACCACACCGATTTCCCGAATATCAGTGTTTAAAAGCGGGGGGGGGGGGTGGATTTTAGTGTCAGGAAACATTGGGATCACTGAAAGCATCTTACAATATCCTGGCTCTCTTCTTCCTGTTTACTTCTGGGCCTGGATGGTGTCATATGCTATGCTTGTCCTGGCTAGACATATGCAGGCTGATGGTTTGGTTCAACAGAAACCCAAGACTCTACATGTTATGACATGAACAGGAGGCATTCTTTTCATCCATTTGGCTTACCTAGATGAACCGTGAAGCCATGGATCTCCTCTCACATTTGGGGGCTTGCTGAATTAGTTAAATGCAGCTCCAGTCTCATCACACTCTTCCCCCAGTAAACAACAGTAGTCCCTTCTGGCCTCCAGGATCCACATACAAAATCCTTGGCTGGGTATTCAAAGTCCTTCATCACTGGGTCCCACCCAGCCTTTCCAGTCCCTTCACTGCTTGCTGCCTGCCATGTGCTCTCTAATCCAGTGACACTGGCCTCCGGGCTGACCCAGGAATGGGATGCTTCATCTCTGGGCTCCAGGATTCCCTGGCTGTCCCCCAAACCTGAAATGCTCTCTTTCCCCATCACCCTTCTTTGGCTTGCCTGTCCTTCAAGTTCCAGCCACGATCCCATGTTTTAGAGGTTGGCTATCCTAATTCCAGTTTCCCTCATTTCCTCCATGTCTTGGATGTACTCATTTTTTTGCCTGTGGTCTTCCCCCATTACCTTGTAATCTCCTTTTGCCTTTTTAGTACCCCTGCTACTTAGCAGAGGCCTGGTACAAAGCAATAGGGATTCCATGTTTATTGACTGATTAAAACCCTCACTATCTATAAAGGATTCTGCTTTATGCAGTTGTCTACAGAGGCTGTGAAAAACACCTCTGTAAGAATACATTTTTTTCTGTTTCTCTTGATCTTCATTCTCAGAGACTTATTAATACATTTTGTGTGATCTTAGCATATGTATAAAAGACTTTTTTTTGGGGGGGGGGGCTATGGGTTAAATGACTTGTCCAAGTTCACATAGCTAATAAGTATCAAACATCTGAGATCATATTTGAACTCAGACCCTCTGTCCCCAAGAGACTTCATTTTGACAGGTTCTTTATGGCTGTGAATTACTCCCAGTCAAAAGCAGGCTCTTAAATGCTTTACTCCTTTCATTCAGTCAGGCACCTGAATGTCTTCAGTATAAAATCACCTATGAAAGCCTGTCTGATCCTTCATTATATATTCAATAGGAATGTCCTCCACCTGTGTGCAGGTCATACTCACAAGTATTTTATTAAAGGAAGGCAAAGTCTTGGGATCATGCTTTTAGATCAGGAAGGGACCTTTTGATGTCATCACCATCCTTACCACCATTGCTGTTAGCATTTACAAAGTGCTGTACAACTTATAAACTGCTTTACACGTGTGATCTCACTTATTCCTCACAACTTCATGAAGAAAATCTTTTAATTATCCCCATTTGACAAACGAGGAAACTAAGGCTGAGAGGAGAAAATGATTTATTCAAGGTCACATGGCTGTTATAGGAAGCAGGATTCAAACTCGGATCCTGCTGACTTATGTCAAGAGAAGACTGAGTCTAGAGAAGTTACAGGTTCTTCTGGGGTCACACAGGAAGGAAATATCGGGAGTCTGAACCTCATCTGACTCCAAAAGTTTTACATCTTAACCTTACTGGGGCAGGTAGAAGGCACAGAGGATAGACCACTGGCCCTGGAGTCAGGAGGAACTGAGTTCAAATCAGACCTCAGACATTGAACCTAGCTATGTGACCCTGGGCAAGTTACTTAACCCCATAGGCCTACAAAAAACAAACAAAAAACCACAAACCAAAAAAAGCAACATCTTAACCTTAGGAATAAGGAGATGATAGTCTGAAGAAGCAAAGTCATCCTGAGAACATAAAACTGAAACTGGAATGAGGGTAACTATTAGAAAATTTGGAAAACATGTCAAACTCTTCTTCAAGGATAGTGGTGATACTTACTTTGAGATTCTAATATCACAATCTTGAATGTGCTGCATGAGGAAGTGAAATTGGAATCGAGGGAAGCGAGGATGGGAAAAGCAACTGAAACAAATCCAAATATATACCAGGACGTTCAGATTGGAAATGACCCAATTTTGAGGTCAGTAAAGATTAATTTTCAAGGTTTCTAAAGGAAAGGAAGATACCAAGCGTTAAATCATGGCTAGTAAGGTTGCACTTGATCTCAGATCTTCCTGCCTAAAGGGATCAGCCCTATATCCACTATGTCTATACCACAGGTAAGAGAAAACATCACAAAAACCTACCTTTTTTTTTTTAAACTTTTAAAACAAAAACAAATAAAAAGGACAATTGAAAGAACTGGTCTACTTTCCCAAATACAAAAAAAAAATGTCAGCATAATCTACAATTCCTTCTTGGAAGGCTCCCCGATGGCATTAGAAGGTAATACTTCAATCATTCATTCAATTTTCCCATACTAAATGACACTTTTACCATCATACACTTGATTGAAAGAGGTAGAGAGAATTTAGGATCCCACTATCTTTACTGTTTATTGATTACAATAAAGCCTTAAGGATTCTCCTTTGAAATTGTCCCCCTTATGATGATTGATATTTATCCTGTGATTTAATTTTATAGCAATAAAAAGGGACAGTATGCTGAACATAGAAACAGGATAAAATTAGGAAAATACTCTAAAAGCAAATACTTTCAACACCCACAGCCCCAAACAAATCATCATCTCCCTCTTCCCCATCTCTCTGTGCACCCACTAGAGTATGTGTGCACACGCGTGCACGCATGCACACACACACACACACAATCACCCCCTTTAAAATAAAGCTCCGGTTTGGTTGGTGCTCACTCTAAGGCAGTGAGACCCCTACTTTCAGACCTGTGTCGTCTTTGCTGTCTGAAAGAGGAACTTGGGAGTCTTCAGGAATATTTTGTTGCTGCAGCAACCACAGCAAAAGGGCTCTGTCCCAAAGAGGCCGGGTGCTGTTGCCTCTTCTCTTTCCTAGTCTGGTACAGAAGGAAGGGAAAGCATAACCTCACTGTGATAAACAAGACAGATGCATAGCAACAGATCTCAAAAAAGGGACCTTGGCGGTCATTTACTCAAAACCCATCTCTTCTGACCCATTTCACTGTGATGTCCCAGTTCAGCGAGCCACTTTAACTGGAGAGGGGACTAATGAATAGTAAGCCCAGAAAGGTGGGTTGTGAGATTTTTGTTGTTTTTGGTGATGCTTATTGATACTGGTTTTCATGTCCTCAAAGGGGACCTCCATTTCTGCATCCTCTCAATGTAAGAGGAGGTGGTAATTTTCTGGAGAACCCTTGCAGAGGAATCATCTCTCAATGATTCTTTGTCAATGTTCCCCTGGGTCTCAGTTTTTTCCCCCAATTTTTATTTTATATTTCCAATTACATCTTATGAAAGTTTTGCAACATTCATCCACATGCTTATGTATATTTATAAGTTACATAATTTCCTCCCACATTTCCTTCCCACCCTCTTCCCCTCAATGGTGAATATTGTACATACACATTTATGTTTTAACATGTTTACAGATTAGTCATTTTCTACATGAGGAATTAGGACTAAAGGAAAAGAAAGGAAAACCTAGGAGAAATTTTTAAAAAGTGAACGTAGTGTTCATTCAGATTCTGTTGGTTTTTCTTTGTATTGTTTTTCTTCCTCTGGATATGGATGGCATTGACCATAACAGGTTTCCCAGGCTTGTCCTAGATCTCTAAAACTGCTGAGAGGAGCTGGATCCGTCAAGGTTGATCAACTTGGGGCAGCTAGGTGGCACAGTGGATAGAGGACAGCCCTGGAGTCAGGAGTCCCTGGGTTCAAGTCTGATCTCAGACACTTAATAATTACCTAGCTGTGTGACCTTGGGCAAGCCACTTCACCCCATTGCCTTGCAAAAACCTTAAAAAAAAAAGATCAACTCACAATGTTAATATGTACAACTGGAAAAATGTCAATTGTTCATGGTTAGGTAGAGCTAATATAATAAAAAAGACAATTCTATCCAAATTAAATTACTTATTCAGTGCCATACCAAATTACCAAATCACTATTTTACTGAGCTAGAAAAAATAGTAATAAAATTCTTCTGTAGCAAAAAAAGGTCAAGAATATCAAGGAGGGGTGGCTAGGTGGTGCAGTGGAGAGAGCACTGGCCCTGGAGTCAGGAGTACTTGAGTTCAAATCCGACCTCAGGCAAGCCACTTAGCCCCATTGCCTTGCAAAAAAAAAAAAACCCAAAAAACAAAACAAAACCTAAAAAATAAAATATCAAGGAAACTGATGAAAAAAAGTAAAGGAAGGTGGCCTAGCTTTGCCAGTTCTAAAATTATACTACAAAGTGGCAGTCATTAAAACTGCCTAGTACAAGTTAAGAAATAGTGGTGGATCAGTGGATTAGGATACATTGAAAAGACACAGTAGTGACTATAGCCATTTATTGCTTGTCAAACCCAAAGAGCTTAGTTTCTGGGATAAGAAGTCACTATTTTGACAAAAATTGTTAGGAAAACTGGAAAATAGTATGGCAGAAACTAGGCATAGACCCACATCTCACACCCTATACCAAAATGGAAACAGGATTTAGACATAGAGGCTGATACTATAGACCAATGAATAGATCAAGAAATACTCTGTCAGATCTATGGAAAGGGGAGAAATTTATGACCAAACAAGAAATAGATGATTTTGATTATCTTAATTTTTATTTTTTGAGGTTTTTGCAAGGCAGTGGGGTTAAGTGGCTTGCTCAAGGCCACACAGCTAGGTCATTATTAAGTGTCTGAGGCTGGATTTGACCTCAGGTCCTCCTGACTCCAGGGCCGTGCTCTATCTACTGTGCCACCTAGCCACCCTTGATTATATTAAATTGAAAAGCTTTTGCACTAATAAAACCGATGATGGCAAGATGAGAAGAAAAAAACAAAGCCGGGAAACAATCTTCACGTCTAGGGATTGTGACGGAGGCCTCGTTTCTGAAACAGACAGAGAATTGCATCAGATTTATGTTACAACTCATTGCCCAGTCCACCAATGGTCAGAGGCCAGGAACGGGCAGTTTTCAAAGGAAGCCATTCCAGTTATGATCCTAAGGATAAAATGCTCCAAATCATTCCTGCTTCATTGCCAATTCAAACAACTATCATTGGTTAAGAGGGCAGAAAGGGGGCGGCTGGGTGGCGCGCTGGGCAGGGAGGGCCCGAGTTCAGACCCGGCCTGCCACTCCACGAGGCCCAGCTGCGTGGCCTCGGGCAGTCGCTGCGCCCCGGAGGGGGCAGCCAAGGCCGCCGTGCCCGGAGGTGGCGGCCAGGCTGGGCCGGCGGTGCTGGGCGGCCGGCCCTTGCGGAGGGCAGTCCGAGCTGCGCCCTTTGCTCCGGCCGTATCCGGAAGAAATCAAGAAAAATGGGAAAAGCCCCACCGTCCCGGGGCGTGGATGGGGGCGGGAAGGGCGGGCTGCCGTCCGCGGGCCCCGGGCCGGGCGCGCCTTCCCGTGGCCGCCTCCGGCCCGCGGGTCCGGGCGGGTCCGGGGCGGCCGCGTGGCCGGGGCCTCGCCCGCCGGAAGCCCACGCGCAGCTCGCCTCGGTCCCGGCACTCGGACACTCTCCTCCGCTTCCGGCCCCGGCTCTGCTCGTCACGTGACGGGAGGGGCGGGCCCGGAGCCCCGCCGAGCGAGCTCCGCTCTCCACAATGAGTGGCCGCGCCCTTGAAGGGCGGGGCGGCGAGCAAAGACTCCAATCCCCGTGATGCCTCGGGCCGGAAGTGACGGAATCAATCGGCCCGCGGCTGATGAAAAAGCGGACGTGGAGGGGGCGGTCCTATCGGCCTGGGTCCGGCGGAGGGCGGGGCGGGCCTCGGTCGTCACTTCCTCCCCTCCCTCCTAGGCCCCGCCTCTTCCCCTCGGCGCCGGCGCAGTGGCCTCGGACCGGCAGGAAAAGGGGGCGGAGAAGGGGGGGGGGGCCGCGGGCGCTGACGCGATTCTGTCCGCGTTGGAGCCGCCGCCGCCGTGCCCGCCGCCGCGTGACGTGGCAGAGCCCAGCGCCAGCCGCCGAGCGCGAGCGCCCCGTCCCGACGATAAATGCCCGCCGGGCCGCCGCCGCCGCCAGCCGCCTGAGCCCGAGCCGCCGCCGCCGCCCCTGCGCACGCCAGCCGCGAGCAGAGCCGCGCAGGCCGCGGGGCCCGCCGCGCCCGCCGTCCCCCCTCGCGCCCCGCCGCCGCCGCCGCCGCCATGGGCCTCACCATCTCCTCGCTCTTCTCCCGCCTCTTCGGCAAGAAGCAGATGCGCATCCTGATGGGTGAGGCCCGCGGCGGCCCGGCCGCCCCTCGCGCCCCGCCGGGGGCTGCCCCAAGGTCACCCCGAGCGCGGGCCCCGCACAGCCGGGGGGCTTGTCCCGAGCCCCGGCTCGGCCCCCCCCCCCCGGCCCCGGCGCCTGGCATCGGGCCGTTCGGGGGAGCTTCCGGAGCTCGCCGCCGCGCCTCCTTGCAGTGCCCGGGCCGGGGGCGTGCTGGGAGCCCAGGACCACCCCTCACCCCCATCTGCGAGCCTTGCCCGGCCCCGACAGGGCCCGCACTCCTTGGCACTGGCCCGCGCCCGGGGCTCGCCACCCTCAGCCCGGCTCCAGGATGGCATTAATTACATGTCTTTCTGCTTTTGCTTTCAAGTGTGTCATTTTCCCCTCGTTTCTCTTCATATTTTGTCTTTTCTTTGTATTAATTATGTCTTTCTGCTTTTGCTTTCAACTTTGTCATTTTCCCCTTGTTTCTCTTCCTATTTTGTCTTTTCTTTGTATTAATTACATGTCTTTCTGCTTTTGCTTTCAACTGTCATTTTTCTCCTGTTTCTCTTCGTATTTTGTCTTTTCTTTGTATTAATTGCATATGTCTTTCTGCTTTTGCTTTCAAGTGTGTCATTTTCCCCTCGTTTCCTCTTCATATTTTGTCTTTTCTTTGTATCAATTATGTCTTTCTGCTTTTGCTTTCAACTTTGTCATTTTCCCCTCGTTTCCTCTTCATATTTTGTCTTTTCTTTGTATTAATTACATGTCTTTCTGCTTTTGCTTTCAACTGTCATTTTTCTCCTGTTTCTTTTCATATTTTGTCTTTTCTTTGTATTAATTGCACATCTTTCTGCTTTTGCTTTCAACTTTGTCATTTTTCCCTTATTTCTCTTCATATTTTGTCTTTTCTTTGTATTAGTTACATATGTCTTTCTGCTTTTGCTTTCAACTTTATGTGATTTTTTCTCCTGTTTCTCTTCATACTTTGGCTTTTCTCATGGTGCGGTAAAGTCTACATTCATCTACCACATTGCATTTATCCTTTCTCCAGTGGATGAATGAGCACTTGGTTTTTAGCTTTTGCTATTAGGAAACAGCACAACTTTATGACTGAAATTGCAGCCTGCAGAGAGATTAGAAATCTGAAAGGACTTTGAACTGTAATTTCATTTCTGACCTTTACATTAAAGATAGTAAATTACATTTGATTGTATTCTTGTGGCAAAAATAATATGAACGGGTCCTTTTACTTCAGAACTCACAAGAAATGAGGGCTTTTCTTTTAGGTCCTCTGTATCTTAAATCAGTTTTTGTCTAGACTAAGTAAAGGGACTCTGTTCTGGAGTGTGCTGTTCTAGAGAGTGTGTAAAACCCTGGTTTGAAGGCACAGGGGCAGGATATTGAGGAAAGTTGTAATTATATCTGTTGTCATGTGAGAAAGTATAGAAAGTGTTGAAAGGGTTGTAGGAATGTCAACTACCTACTTAGCTACTTATCTCTTTCCTAGATCAAAAGCAAGCTTTTGGCTCTAAATTGAATTTAAACTGAACTTCCTTCATCTCAGTTTTCTGCTCCTCTATTGTACTTCTGTTGTTTATCAGGTTCCCTTGATATAGAAGTCCATTAAAGACTGCCCAATATAAAGATAGTATTATATTGTTAGAAGATATCTATCTATACACATATGAACATTAAACAGCAAGCAGGGGTTTGTGTGCCTGTGTGTGTGTGTGTGTGTGTGTGTGTGTGTAAGTAAAATATAAGCTGAGAAGGATTTTGTTTGGATTTAAAGATTTAGGTTTTTAATCTCTTGGTTTAGGATTCAGAATATAACAAGGATGAGAGAACCTGATCAAACCTCTTGCCTTCCTGAAACCTTACAATCAGAAGGACATGGTTTTTGTTCATTGTAACCACAATGTGCTTTGCCAATGGTTCCACCTCTTCCTTTGTAGGTTACCCTCACACCTCCCGAGTCAGTGACTTTTTCTAGGATTTCCGTCCTTAAAAGGTGGTTAGGGATATGGATAACTTGTGGGCAGCTAGGTGGCGCAGTGGATAGAGTACTGGCTTTGGAGTTAGGAGAATAGGAGTTTGAATCCAGGCTCAGACACCTGCCACTTAGAAGCTATGTAACCTTGGGCAAGTCACTTAACCCTGATTGCCTTACATCCAGGGCCATCTCCAATCCTCCTGATCCATTCCTGGCTTTGGACCAGATGATTCTGAAGGAGAAAGTGAGACAGGTGACCTAGGCCAGCTCCCCCTCACTGGAATCCAGTTCATGTGCTTATCGTGGCATCACCTCCATGATGTCACGATCTTTTTGAGAATGAAGGACAAGCAAGAACAAGAAGAATTTTTTTTAAGAGTTCTTTGACTTTAATTTTTGATAATTATAAATTGGTCACATGTACTTTAAAGTATTTCACACCAGCTCAACTGCTGTAGTAAAATGAAGTTATTATAAAGGAGCAGTTGTTCATATGAATAATGCATGGATTTATCAGGAAGGTGATTTAGTTTAGATTTCTGATGAGACATGAATTGGAAAGGCAGCTATGTGACGCAGTGGATAGAGCACAGGCCCTGCAGTCAGGAGGACCAAAGTTCAAATCTGACCTCAGACACTATTAATTACCTGGTAGAGTGACCTTGGGCAAGTCACTTAATCCCACTGCCTTGCAAAAACCAAGAAAAAGAGATGGATTGGAATTTGACACTTAATTTTGTTATAATGTCTTAAGATTTGATTGCCAAAAATGTATCTACATTCATAAGATGTCCAATTTGATGATTTTGTTATCAGGATAACACTAGTGCTAATAATAGCTAGCAGTTATCTAATTCCTTATGGTTTGCAAAATGCTTTACAGGTATCTTATTTATTAGAACAACTTTGGGTCACGGTGCACTTGCCCAGGGTTACCCAACTAGTAAATGTCTAATGCTGAATTTTAGCACAGGAATTCCTGGATGGAGCCACAGATCATAGGATTGATCATACTTTTAGAATAGGAATATACTTTAGAAGTCATCTAATAATCCAATTCTTTCACTTCATAGATTGGGAGTCATCTGTCTGTTCTAAAAACCCTTAAACTAATGAAGGACTCCATTTAATAATTTTCCAGACTAATGATCATTCAATCTTTGAGGCAAAAATGAATTTCCTTATCTAGTATCTTCTACTTACTGATCTTGTGTTTTTTCCTCGATCATATATAGTACTGAATACATTGAATGGTCTTCAGATATGAAAGTCTTTTCAGAGTTTTTTTTAAGATGAAATATTTCTCTCTCTCTCTCTCTCTCTCTCTCACACACACACACACACACACACATACGACAACAAACATTAATCTCATATGCTTTATATGTTATATGCTGGGAAAACATAGAACAGTCCCTACCCTTAGGAAGAGTGCATCCTACTGAGATTCAGAGAGTCTCTGAGTTTTGTGAATGGAAGGGAGCTACACATTCTTGAAATGTTAAAGAAGAATGTGAAGTTGCTTGTCTTTTGGTAGCAGAATTTAATTAGGGATTTCTTCAGGAACATCTAATATAATTCTATGATGTTCTGCTTGGGGCAACTGAGGCCCTGTGGAGGGAAATGATTTGTCCAGAATCTCTCAGCAAGTTAGTGACAGGGACAGCCACAACCCAAACCTTTGTCTTTACTCCGCTATTTGGGGAGGTTCATAACAAGTGTAAGTCAAGAAATTGGAAGGTTTTTGTTCTCAAATTGAGAGAGCAGAGTTTTAGAAGTAAAGGAAACTTTAGTGAAAACTTCAAAATAAAAGGTAAATTTTTGCTGATGATGCAGAAGCCGCCATTCTTGTCCAGCCTACTTCACTTCTGTGAAAGTTCCACTACTGGCAGAAGCGTTCTCTTCCTCTCACCCCTACTCCTGCATCTGTCTGGACAATAAAATAAAATCACTTAACATTTACCTAAATATTTGTCCTCATAACACTTTGTCAGAGAAATCAATATTTACTCTGGCTTAGGGACCTTTCTGGAATACAAAAATTTAAAGGAGATGGTAGAACTTGCCAAGTTTCATAGTTTTAGGCTGTTAAGAGTTGAAACACTATCCTTAGCTAAGTGTCGTCATGTAGATAAGGAGCATCTGGCCCTGTAAGGGCGCCACCTTCCCGCCTGGGTGCTTATGTCTCCCAGCAGCTATTTCTGATCTTGTTTGTGCACCAGCAGATTCAGCGGGCTTCATCTTGTTGTGTGCTGCATTCAGAGCAGAGCACTTGCTATACTGCTCCAGTGGTCAAAGTACTGGGGGGGGGTGGTTATTATAAAATGCTTTGAGTAATTATCTCAGCTGAGAAGAAAGGCTTTTTGAATTGTTTTGCTGCTGATTAGCACCTCCACTAAAAGTCTAGCCAAGCTCAAGATGTCAAATAACCAGTTCCTGAATTACAACACTGAGTTGTTTGCAGTTTAAATAGAAATTCTTCCTTATGTATAGTTTTCATATATTCAACTACAGCTGAAATAGAAATTTGTAAATTTAAATCTTTTTTTTCAACCTTATTCTTAATTATATATTCAAAACTCTTAAAAGTTTTCCCCTATTCTGAAATGTACTTTCCTTTTCTTGAATCCTGTGGCAACATTAAGGAAATTCATATTTAAAAGATTAACACAAGTGGTTACTTGGGGTTCTAGTTCATACATTTATAGATAGATAGATAGATAGATAGATAGATAGATATCAGTTTATGCTTTAAGTAAGCACATCTTAGGAGAAGCTATTGATCATTGAAGCAATTTATTGTACATTTTAATTGATATTTATTAGTCTTTTTGTGTGTGTGTGTTTATATATATATTTTAGTTTTTGCAAGGCAATGGGTTTAAGTGGCTTGCCCAAGGCCACACAGCTAGGTAATTATTAAGTGTCTGAGACTGGATTTGAACGCAGGTACTCCTGACTCCAGGGCCGGTGCTTTATCCACTACGCCACCTAGCCGCCCCATAGTCTTGTGTATTTTACAAGAGAGATTAAAATCTAATTGTCATCTTTGAGGTTTATTTTTAAAATACATATTCTAGTATATAAAAAAATAACATTCTTAAGCCAATAGCTTTATATGATAGCACTGCTTCTATAAATACTTAGTATTCTATTATGAGTGTTTGAAAGATTAGGTGAAATTATTTTACAGTTATTTAAGATCTGGTTTCAAAAGTAGCTGTATGAGAGAAAAGTCTTTTAGCCTAAGCCTGGTAGGAGGGATATCTTTTGACAGAGAGAGACAGAGACAGAGAGACAGACAGACAGACATGGGATGGGAGCTAGGCAGGCCCATACTCTGTGTATATCAAATTAGTCAGAACATATTTTGGGGGGGGGGAACAGGAAGCAACAAAGTGAGCCAATTCATATGAAATTCTCTCAGAATATGCAAGAAGTTCAGAAAAATAGGAAGACAGAACTGATGCCAAATAAGTAGCCATATACATACACAGTGACTAAAATAATAATGTAAACCAAAAAATGCTAAAAGGATTCCTGTGTCTAAGTAATTGCAATAACCAGTCTTGGCCCTAAAAGAGGGAAAGAAACACCTCTCTCTTTTTGGTGGAGGTAGAACTGCTTATTTTTGATGAAGATTTGCAAATGTCAGATACTTGGGCACCCTGAAGGGTTATTTTGTGTATAAAAACTTTTTTTGTTCCTAAGGGAGCCTTCTTTGAGAATAGAATATATCTGGAAATGGTATAAAAGTTAAAGACATCAGTAAAATTTATTTTTTTTAGTAAAACTTATTTTTAAATTTTTAAGTAGTAATTAACAAAGTTTTGTTTAAAAATTAACATCAGTTATATATTGCCTAGTCTAGTTGCCTGAGTGCAAGTTTTTAATATAAAATTTGGCTATAATTTTGACCTGGTGTTTTGTTTAGTCAAAAATGAGTTTTGCTTCAGTTTTAAATATTGACTAAAGTCACTTTGTACTTTATTCACCATTGACCAGGCTCCCCGTCATTTTGGCAAATGTACCCTCCCACTGCCACTGGGGATGCCAGACATTTAAAGGATAGAGTTTAGTTGGGTTGGAAATTGGAGCTCCCTGTAGCCCTGGTAACAATGACTCACGGGAGTTGGACTATTGTAGTAGAGCTTTACAAGTTTAAACATTCTATTATACTCTTTAAAATGTTTAAATGTGTTTGCCATGCTTGGAGAAATAGTAAGTTTCTTAAAAAATCTACAGTTATGATGGTGTTAAGAGTGGTAAGTTACAAGCTATGATGCATTATGAATAAGGAAAGAGAAAGTAAAAAAAATAGCATTTCCTTGTAGAAGGAATTTGAATCATCTGTTCATGAAAGAGGCAGCACAATAATAGTTGCCACTTTGGTGGCAAGAATTAGGTTCAAGAGTCTCCTGGTCTAATATCTGGTAGTGCGTCACTCTGAAGCCTGAGCCAGTGCTTAATCTAACTTTTTTTTCCTTCTAAAGGCAGTGGCATTGAGTGACTTGCCCTCACACAAGTAGGTAATTAAGTGTCTGAGACTGGATTTGAACTCAGGTCCTCCTGACTCCAGGGCCGGTGCTCTATCCACTGTGCTACCTAGCTGCCCATCAACTAACTCTTAAGATTATAAATTGCTGGTCTTGGAGACAGTTCAATGCTAGGATTTTCTGATGATGATGATGAAATAAACAGATCTGCTCCCTACTTTCTGCCTGTCAATATCCCCTCCCCCCATGAGTATTACTGAGTACCTTTTTGAAAGAAAATTAAATATTAACTTTTAAATACTTGAGGTGATTAAGTCATTCTAGTTTGAGTCTTCAGTAACACAACAGAAACCAAGTAAAGAAATTTACTATTTTTTTCATCTTGAAATGTTATGCTCATTGTATGCTGTTGAACACTCATTAAATGAATGCTCCAGAATTGATATTTAAAAGTTTTCAGGTCTCCTGAAATTTGAATTTATATTTGGATTTTATTTTGTTCTTTTTAAATAATTAGTTGGTGTTTTTCTTTTCTGCTGCAAATTTTAACCAATCCTGTGGCTCAGGGTAAGGCCCCAGAAGCTCTAAAAATATAAGTGTATTTGGTAAGGGTGGACAAGGTGGAGTTTGATGCCTCCTCTAATTACAAGGCTGTGACCATTGAGGTCTTCAGCTGCCTTTTCATTCATTCATTCATTTATTATGGGTTTTGTCACCTGCAAGAAAGTTGTTCCTCAATATTGCCCTGCTTCAATTGCCCTTGGCCTGGGAAACCTTCTGATGTGCTCCTTGGAGGCCCAGGACCCAAGTCTTGCTTGCTTTTGACCAGGTGACTTGGGACTGTCTTGCCACCTCTCAGAAGTGGTTTCTCATTTGTGAAAGAAGGAATAGTCATTTTTACATGTGAATGAAATAGCTTTGCTTAAATGCTCCTTGTCTAGTGAGGTAATAGAAATAGAATTGTGAGCCTCCTGTACTATCTATATCTGACCTGTTCTAGTCTCTTAGTTTTTTAAATAGTCATTTTTTTTTTAAGTTTTTGCAAGGCAGTGGAGTTAAGTGGCTTGCCCAAGGCCACACAGCTAGGTAATTATTAAGTGTCTGAGGCCAAATTTGAACTCAGGTACTCTTGAAAGTTTGGTATATAATGTATGAGACTCACTGTGCTAAATGCCCAGAGATCATTGAGTCCAGCCTTATCGTATGTATGTATCAGGAAATTTGATGCACAAAGAAGTTACTAGTCTTGCTCAGTTACCTGTGTGGTACAGAACCTCAACCAAGGTCTACCCTCCACACTGCTGTTTCCCTTGATTTGTACTGGGAAGATGATGTTTAAACAAACTGAGATCATTTTTGCCTTTAGAAACTTGAAGTCATTTCTTCTCCTTCCCCTTTTCTATAATATGAGTCAAAGAAGTAGAATTGATTTTTCTTTGTTTATATTCTCCTTGTAATTAATTTTTTGATCATTGATGAGGCTACCAAGAAAAGTTAAATAACTGGACTTTTCTGGTTGAAATATTTTCTTTAGTTGAAATGTTTTTCTAGGACTCAAAAAGAATGTTAAAAAGACATTTTTTAATTTTTACATTTATTCCCTGAAGTGTTTATGTTTTATTTTTTAAAGAAAACTTAATCTTTGGGTATTGTTTGTGAAATAATTTTGTATTTCAGACTGTGGATTTGGATCTAAAAATCTATTTTTATTTCCCTAGTTGGTTTGGATGCTGCTGGCAAGACAACTATTTTGTACAAGCTGAAGTTAGGGGAGATAGTCACCACCATTCCAACTATTGGTAAGGAAAATAATGATTCATTCCAATTTGTAAAGAGGTAATAGAGCTTTTAAAATCCAGAGTAGTACAATTTACTGCAAAGTAAATGCTGTTGTAATCAAACCAGTTTTTTTTTTATTTTGGAAGTTTACTAAATATTAGAACTTAAAAGAATAATAAAATATTGTAGTAATGGATTCTGTGAAACAATTTACATAACTATTACTGTTGTTTTCTTCTTAGGTTTTAATGTGGAAACAGTAGAATATAAGAATATTTGTTTCACGGTATGGGATGTTGGTGGTCAAGATAAAATTCGACCTCTTTGGAGGCATTACTTCCAAAACACACAGGTAGGATGCTGATTTTCTTACATATTACTAACATGTGGTAAGTATATACATTTATGCATATTTAGAAGCTGTTTCTCAGACATGAGTTAGCATTCCTCTTATCATCACTCTCATGTCCCAGGGTGGACCCCACCTAATACTTGTGTGGAGTTAATTAATTTGAAAATAGACTTTATTGAGTGATCACAAGAAGGATTTTGGGGTCCTCGATGGTGAATTAGTCATCTACCACTTTGTCACTTGCTTCACTTTACTGACTCAGTCTTTTTATTTATTTATTTTTTAGGTTTTTTTTTTTTTTTTTTTTTTTTTTGCAGGGCAATGGGGTTAAGTGGCTTGCCCAAAGGCCACACAGCTAGGTCATTATTAAGTGTCTGAGGCCAGATTTGAACTCAGGTCCTCCTGACTCCAGGGCCAGTGCTCTATCCACTGTGCCACCTAGCTGCCCCTTGACTCTCAATCTTAAATTAGGAAGTAACAGTAGAGAGGTGTTTACTTCAAGTTAAATAAATTTTGCTTTCATATACTAAACACCGACTTTAGAAGTCTTCTAATTTCATCAGATATAGTTTTCTTTTATAAAAATATTAGGAAAATTTGTAGTACACTAACTTGTTTATTTTGTGAATTTCATTTCTTTATGGTTTAGAAACCTAATGTAGCTAATGTGTTTTTACCATGACTTGTGCAGATCAAGGGGTTAGTATTTCCTTGCTCCCTGCATGACTCTCCCTTATCTTCATGTGCACTTAATCAGCTTGAAGCAAGCCTGAGGCCAAGACATTTTGACTGTCAACAGAGCCTTTATTAATCGCCTGTTGGGTGCCAGCATTGCACTGTGGGCTAGGGTGCAGAGACAAGCAACCAAGATGAAAAAACCTGACCCATAAAAGGGGGAGTGGGGGTGGGAAGGGGGTCAGGAAGGGGTAGGCTCACCATCTTAGAAATGGTGGATGTGACTGGAAGTGATGCAGGGTAGCCTCTCGGAGCTGGTGTTCTTGAGTGACTGAGCTGGCAGAGTGGGTGGAAAACTGGACTTGGGTCAATCAGTCCTGGGTTGGAATATTGCCGCAGGCACTTTCTAGCTGTGTGACCCTGGGTAAGTCACTTACTCTCTCAGCTTCAGTTTTCTTATCTGTAAAAGGGAGATAATATTTTTATTGTTATTATACTTTCCAATATCTAAGTGGAACTTAATATAGGCCTTTTTATCTTTTGAATATGTATTACAAAACGTTAGCAAGCTAATGTTTATTGGGAACTTGGTATGTGCAAAGGAGTTTGTCCAGATCTTTGTACTTTCCATGAAGTCCTGCAATTATATGCCACATGTCATTTCTTTTTCGATGCCTGGAGAATCAAACCTTTGTGGTCGTCGGTTTCTTCATCTGTAAATGAGAGTTTGGACTGCATGTGTCCTCAGAGTCCTTCTGTCTTTAAAGCTATGATCCTATGGGATGGCTAGGTGGCACAGTGGATAGAGCACCGGCCCTGGAGTCAGGAGGACCTGAGTTCAAACCCAGTCTCAGACACTTAATAATGACCTAGCCGTGTGGCCTTGGCCAAGCCACTTAATCCCATTGCCTTGCAAAAAAAAAAAAGCTATGATCCTGTGTGAATCCTAGGGGATGGCAGAGTTGTAATTAGCTGAGGACAGATGAGGACACAAGGTGGGGGAATGAAACCACATTGAATTCATGGTATTAAGGTGGAGCTGAGGCAGGAGAGGTGCCATAGGGAAACCTGGCCTCCAGTGCTTCCTGGTTGACTGACCTCTGACTGACCCTCCCAGAGCTCTCGGCCGCCTTTGTGCTTCGGGAAGCTTTCTCATCTCTTGAAATTTAGAGATGAAATCACAGGTCTGAACCAAAGAAATCGAGGTTGAAGGTAAATCTTTTTAGCTGAGTAAAGGTCAGGTGACTGGTGTTTGCTTACTTTTGCTAGTTTAATTCTGTTTATTTCTGACTCCAAAGTCTTATTTTTCAGTTGGGGTAAGATTCTGTCACTAGGTACCCCCTGGTCAAGTGGTTTGTACTATCACTGTCTTCTGAAAGGAAGATGCTTTTTTTTTTTAAAGAAAGAGGTATTGAGATAGTATAACTTAAGTAATTACTAATATTCAGTCCTATTTATTTTAATAATTTGATAATTGATTTCCCAATGTAGTCATCAATGTTACAAATTGATTTGACTTTTAAAGAAGATCTCTAAAGTATATTCAGCTTCATATTTTTCTTAATTCCATACCAATTCCTATCAATCATAGCCAAATTTCATCTCTTCCTCATGCTTAGACCTAATTAGAAAACTTGTTTCTAATTCGCTTCAAAGCCCTACTGTCTAATCAGACTGGGGCTTGTCTAAAGCTCCTTGTAACTTTTCATAGCTGGCTGTGTGAGTCTTTAGGAAAGCCTAATCATAACCTGTCTGTGTTAGACAAGGCTTTAATTTATGTTTGGCCATTAATATAGATTTTTGACCTGCAAGGAATCCAGTGCTCTTGCCTCATTTGTAGCCAAAGAACAAATCACATGTCTGTTGTAAAACATAAAATTTTGTGACTCTTCTCATTCACTCCATTCAGAAAGGAGTTAATTTCTAATCTTAGCCAAAGAATTTCCCCCTCCTCAGTGATGCTTTGGTGTTTGGCATTCAGCTGTGATATTCCTTCTGGGGTGCACAATAACATCACTCTGTGGCCTCTTCTTTTATGTCTGTTTTTCCACAGAGGGCTCCCCTAATATTTCAGATATAGAAGTCCTTTACTCTTAGCCACGAGGGTGTCCTTAAATCTGAAATGTTGAGAGGCTGCCTTCGATGTAGACTGCTTTCTAAAAACCATCCTTACTGCTTTCTAGAAGAACTTGGATTTCTCTCAGGATTACATTTTGAACAACATGGTTTCTAGGTAGCAGAGGGGCAGTAAACTAACGTTGTAGGTAGAAAGATAGCATCGTAAGGCTTGGAACCCAGTAGCATTTATTCAGGGTTTTGTGAAATATTGATCTGAGTTTGAGACCTGCCTCTGGCAGTCCCCCTAACTCTGAATCTGCCTCCAACTCTCCCCTTAAATTCTGTGTACATATTTCATCATTTGAAAAATGAAGGTACTGGCATTCATTACCTGAAAGGATGTTGGGTAGAGCCTGCCTGTTTGCTACAAAGTATGTATTATCTGTGAGCACTCCGGAGAGGTGATTCTTCCTCGGCTCTTCCATGAGATGGAGCAGGGAGGCTTAGAAGGTGATGCCTCATCATCTCTTTCTTTTAAATATTTTATTTTTTTTCCAACTATATACAATGGTAGTTTCTACCTATCATTTTATAAAGTTTTGAATTTTACAATCCCCCCCCCACAGAAGGCAATCTGATAACCTTTATGTTGTTTCTATGCTATACATTGATCAAAATTGAATGTGTTGAGAGATACAACATCATCTTTTTTTTTTTTTTTAGGTTTTTCAAGGCAAATGGGGTTAAGTGGCTTGCCCAAGGCCACACAGCTAGGTCATTATTAAGTGTCTGAGGCCAGATTTGAACTCAGGTACTCCTAACTCCAGGGCCGGTGCTCTATCTATTCACTGCGCCACCTAGCCAACCCCACAACATCATCTCTTAACATAGTTTTGAAACTGTTGACTTGCAAACTGTAGGGTCTAGACTGCAGGAGGAGAAAAATGGGGTAGAAGCAGGAGATGATGAATCTGGGGAGCTTAGAGATGAGGAAGGACAAGGCAGAGAGACAGACAAATGGTCATAGATTTAGAGGAACTCAGATGTCTGGGTCATGGGAAGAGAACTGCTGTGGTTGATGGTGAGATCCAGAGCTTGACTCTTAATGTGTTGGTTGAAGGCGGTAATGGTGGGAGTTGACAGAAGATGGTGAACTAGGAAGCCAGACTCTTTAGGCCATTGGTGTGTATGTAAAAGTCCCCAACCTGGGGGGAGAGTGGAAACCAAAAGGAATAACTTCTTGGCTTGTATGTGTGGATGAGAGTGAACCTCAAAGGAAAAGTTACAGAGTGAGTTCCACATGAGGAGCGTCTAGAATCAGCAATGAATGGCAAGTGCCATGCTGGAGGATGTCCCAGTTACAGTATGGCCAGAAAATAAAGGAGTTCCCCAGAAGTTTCTGTGAAATAGACCTGAGAATGTCCTCTTGCTTCCATCATCCTTCTCTGTATGCACCATGCTACTAGGTATGAGTGGACATGTCACCACGCTTCTTTGACTGGATTTCAATGTTCTCTTGGAAAAAAATATAATTTACTGTTGCTTCAGGAATGATCCATGCAACTAATGAACTTGAGCAGCTGTAAAACTAGCTACAGGGAGGGAAAACATCAACTATCTAACAAGCATGACCTGGATTCCTAAACTGTTTCTTATTAAGCACCGTCATGAGGTGAAGAGCCTTATGGGGGGGGGAAGGACACGCAAGAGCAAGAGCAAGAATGAAATTGCCCTGACCTCTAGGAACTCATCGTCTTAGACAGTGTAAGTTGAGTTTTTTTTTTTGATTTTATGTATTTTAGAGGGGTGGCTAGGTGGCATAGTGGATAAAGCACCAGCTCTGGAGTCAGGAGGACCTGGGTTCAAATCTGGTCTCAGACACTTAATAATTACCTAGCCGTGTGGCCTTGGGCAAACCACTTAACTCCATTTGCCTTGCAAAAACCTAAAAAAAAAAATTATGTATTTTAGGCAGTGGGATTAAGTGATTTGCCCAAATTCACACAGCTAGGCAATTATTAAGTGTCTGAGGCCAGATTTGACCTCAGGTCCGCCTGACTCCAGGGCTGCCTAGCTGCCCTGAGACTGATTTGTTAAGAAAATGTAAAATGTTTCCCAAATTATGGGTGGTTCTTGGCTTTCAGGGAGTGTTAGAAGATGGAATGGAGCAGGATAGGAGGGAGGAACAGGACTAGGGCGGATACAAAATAATAGTAGCTCTGGAATTCTCTAGTGCTTTCTTTAAAAATTAGGGGGGAAAAAGGTTGGGTTTGAGGGGGATTATGTGACCTGGTATTTTGAGGACCAGTGAGCAAGCAGTTGTACCTAGTCCTAGATGGAGGCCAGGGCCTTGGAGAGGAAGATTCAGGTATCAGAGATCCGTGAGGTTTCTTTCCTGTGGCACTGCCACTGTGTTGCTCTCTGGAAATTGGTTAGACACTGCTTCTGTTAGCATAAGTACTCTTTAGGGTTATCTGGCTTGTACTTGAATATTCCCTTGATTATTTGGTGATTGTTCAGTGTCCAAAGATAGCAGTTTTAGAACTCAAGATGATGCCAATTGTGCGTTAAAACTTTTTTCCAGATTCCTTGTGCTTTTTTTTTTTTTTTTTTTTTTTTAGTTTTCAAGGCAATGGGGTTAAGTGGCTTGCCCAAGGCCACACGGCTAGGTAATTATTAAGTGTCTGAGGCCGGATTTGAACTCAGGTACTCCTGACTCCAAGGCCAGTGCTCTATCCACTGCACCACCTAGCCACCCCCCCTTATGCTCTTTATAAAATAAAAAAGCAGAATATGGTTCATGTCCCTTCTCCCCTCTTTTCCCCCCAACATATCCTATTTGAAAAGTAACTATTTGGGGTTCATGTTTCTTTTTCCCAGTGCTAGCTGAATAGATCATGGGCTTACGTTTCTATGGGAATCCAAATTGTAGTAAATATAACCCAGATATTTCTAAATACTGGGGATCCCATAGTAAATACACAGGAATCAAAGTGGTTAGTTCTTTTTTTAAGATTTTGTTTTAGATGTCATAATGACAAAGAACACCTGACTTAGAAGACCTTTATTTCAAACTCTGCTCAGTTGTTAGAATTTTATTTAATTTTTATTTCAGGCACAATTCGCCTTTTTTCACTTATATATAAACAGTGATGAAGAAGCCACTGCCCTGCTTGAGTTGTGGATAAACACTTGGTATTGATAAACACTTGGTATTGGTGACATGTCCACTCATACCTAGTAGCATGGTGCGTACAGAGAAGGATGATGGAAGCAAGAGGACATTCTCAGGTCTATTAAGACAAATGGGGTAAAGTGACTTGCCCAAGGCCACACAGCTAGTAGGTAGTTGTTAAGTGTCTGAGGCTGGATTTGAACTCGGGTCCTCCTGACTCCAGGGCCGGTGCTTTAACCACTGCGCCACCTAACCGTCCCCATTGATTGTTTTTACAAGATGGTCAGTGAATTCAGTGAATTTCTGTTAGATTTCATGCCCCATAGTCCTATTTCATTTTGGTTGCTCTAGTTTTGGTAGATGACATCAGATGGAGCTTTAGAGAAGTCACACTGAATTAAAGTTTAGCAGAAATTTTGCAGCTGTCCATTCCTCATTAGCTTCTCAGACATAAGAACTGAAGTGCTGTGGAGACCAAACATCAGGTATCGGACATGAAGGCTGACCTTGTAGAGTACTGTGGTGGGTTTGCTGGCTTGTGGTTCCAGTAGCCATGCCTCACAGGAATGATGGGCAGCTTGACAAGGATGATGGCACCACAGATACTCCTAAGTCATTTCTTTGGGCATTTGATATCCAGGCTTACGTGACTAGTGTAGTTAATGGTGGCCACCAAAGTCTTGAACTCACTTCTATGAAAAGTTAGAGAAGGAAGGAAAAGAATTTGGATAAAATTAGTCAGTTTTATGACTATGTAGCATATTTAGTAAAAGTTTTGGGTATGAGTTGATTGTGCTATTTGGAATGATTCACTTTAACTAAAATCTTGACAAAAAAATAGTGTGGCTTTTGGGCGGTATATTTAGTCAATGATTTGCTCATCAGAATTTTTTTTTCTTTCCAGGGTCTTATTTTTGTGGTAGATAGCAATGATCGTGAGAGAATTCAAGAAGGAGCTGAAGAACTGCAGAAAATGGTAAGAAGATGATAATTAAATGAAAAGATGAATAAAAAGATAATTAAATTAAAATAAAACTGATATGTTGTTCAACTAGATGTAACATTTTGATCTTGGAGCCAGAGAGATAATGAATTTTAGTGCAGGTAGGGGTATTGGGAAATCTAGTTTCTTAGAGATGAAGGGACTGAGCTCTTTAAGAGGTCATGGGAGTACCCACTGTCAGACCCAGCTCACTTGGTACTTGCCCCATCTTTCTCTTCCTTCATTTATGTCATAAATGTTTGACCAGAACAGCCCCATTTAGCGAAGATTACCTTGATGTCTTGGAGACTCCTTTCTCTGTGTTGTAGCTGGTCCTTCCAGTCACATCTGAAGACAAAGATGGCACATTTTTCTCTGCCCGTTTGCATCTTGATAAGTTGTTATCATTTGAGAAATTCATGACAGGAACTATGCAGCCCACGTGCATAGAGGCACAGATAGCCTGGTTGTGTAGCGGGGCAGATTTCCCCTTCTTGCTTGGTTGAAGAGACAGGAAAGGACAGGAGTGAGGGGAGATAGTAACTCACCAACATTTGTTAACCTGAATCAGACTCTCTTGTCCACCCTTACTTGGGCTGACATCTTCCCTTGCTGCAGGTGGGCCTGCTCAATAGGCATCTTGCTGGGCGATCAGACAAGGTTGTCTGGCTCTTTTGCTTTGAATGATTTTGCCTTGGGTTGTCAGTGAAGAATTTGAAACTTGCTAAACCATTAAGCAGCTTGCTCTGACTGCCTTCCATTTCTTCTGTGGCAGCCAGGGCCAGGGCTGGACATGCACCATTCGTGTTTTGGGTCAGTGCTAGGGGAGCAGAGAAAAACCTTAATGATCCCTGCCCTCATGACCTTCATTTATTTAGTGGATTCTTTATACCACAGCTGAGTGTCTAGGAGATTTGTCTGGAGTAATGTGAGCGGCCCATCAGCCTAAAGCTTGTTGGAGGCTGGAGGTTCTGTCAGATCAGACTGGGAGGAGAGCTTTGCTCGCCTCAGTGACGGATTTCGTTAACACCAATTTATTCCCAGCTTCAGGAAGATGAATTGCGGGATGCTGTGTTGCTGCTCTTTGCAAACAAGCAGGATCTGCCAAATGCCATGGCCATCAGTGAGATGACAGATAAACTAGGCCTGCAGTCCCTTCGCAACAGAACTGTAAGTGTGGCGCTAGAGCTAGCCTCCCTGGAGGGGTGGCAGGATAGTGGGTGGTCACTGGGGATGAAGAAGACTCTTGTAGGATTGCATTAGGCTTACTGGAAAGAAGTCATTTCTCTTGTGACTTGGGGGTCCACTATGGGGAAGATATTTTGAAAGTGACTAGACTGTAATAGTTTTTTTTTTTTCCTTATTTCTTGACAGTGGTATGTTCAAGCTACCTGTGCTACACAAGGAACCGGCCTGTACGAGGGTCTTGACTGGCTGTCAAATGAGCTCTCAAAACGTTAAATCCAACTGGATAACTAACCAAGGACATGTTTGATAGAATTGGGTCTAGGCTTGTTACAACAAAATTAGTTTGCATCTTGGTTATTAAATGGTATCTTGGAACTGGTTTGGGCAGGATTTTACAGCATTTAAACTTATTTTGTTGCCAATTATTGTTTACCAAGTTTAATGTTGCTATCACAGCAGATATACTTGGATTAAAAAAAATTTCCTTAACTTGAAAAAAAGTGTACTCTTATGATTTTACTTCCCTTGGCCTAAATGCCTGGACATAGCTATTGTGAGAACCTTTAAATGAATATGTTTTGAATGTTTTTTTGAGCCCCAATAAATAATGTTTTAAAGTTTCCCTTTGCTACTTTACTGATACCTTATGTCATTCCTTGGACAGTCTGCTGATTTCAAAACGTAGCATTCCATTTGTATTTATTTCTCTCCCTTGCCAAAAAGACTTTCTAAATACTGCTGCTGCCAGCCAAGAAAATGCTCTAAAACACTATTCAGATTTCCTGCAACTGAGAGACATTGGACTTTTTTTTATTAACCAGCCCTGCTTATCTTTGTGTGATTTGGACTTGATGGATAATTAATTCTGTGCTGGTGGCAAAGAGTTGATCCTGAGGTGGCTTTTAATACTCAGCAGATTGTCTTCCTTTATATTGTATCTTTTTTTATGTTGCATGTTGCTTTTGGTATCAGCCTGACTTTTGCCCAGTGTATCATAGTTCAGCTGATGTTTTATTGTTTATTGGTGAACATATCTTCATTAAGAGATTTTGGAAAATTCATCAAACTCAATAATGAATTAGTTTCTTCATAACCCACTTGAAATTATTCCTAATAAAATGATAAAAATATATAATTGGGTTTGTGCCTTTTTAATCTCAAAGATCTATCCTTGTTAGGAAAGCTTTTATGATGTTCTCGAGTAAAAAACAAAAGTCATAATGAATCATCCCAAACCTGAATTTGTGAGGCTCTGTTAATCATAATCAAAACGACTCAGTAAGCATTTATTAGGCTCCTGCTGCGTGCTGGACCTTGTTAGGAATTCAGAGAAAGGCCAAAGAGAAGGAGAATGTCAGCAGCTACTAGACAAGATGGGAGAAGTTGGAGAAAATCTTAGGGGCGGGGAGGTTCGAGAATGAAGGGAGATTTAAGCAGAAAGGCTGTGTGGCCCTGGGCCCTGAGAGTTTACTGCGGTGCCTTGACCTGGCTTAAGAGGTGAGGGAGCATGCCTGTGGCCCCAGAAGTTGTGCCAAGTGGGTAGTAGTTTGAGCCAGTTCCTACCAAGAGTCCTTGAAAATGGGCTTCCTGAAAGAGCCCCAGTGTCTCCTCGGAGAAGAGCCAGCCTCCCAAAGTCAGAGAACTTCATTCATTCTGGTCAGTGAAAGAGAGATGAGTATGTTAGTTATGGAGCCACCTAATAAAGTGCCAGAAGCAGGGAGAGATTGATAATGGATCCTTAACCTATTTCAGGTTTTAATGATTGAAAAATTGGGGTTGGTGGATTGATGAGCTTCAGATAGTGGAAAAAAAATAACGCTAATCATCAAAGCAGAAGTTATTTGGGGGTTTTGGCCATAGGTTTTTGTTTTTTAAATATTTTGTGGTCTGGCCAAAAGAAATGCCCTTCTTGACATCATGATTAGCCCAGATTAGATGGTGTTTAGGCAGATTGTTTGTTTTTCATACACTGTTGATACTCTTAAATCACAGTACATTTTGAAATAGGCTCTTTGGATGTTCTTTTGTTTTATCAAGGCTGTTGGTAATTTCAAAGTGTTTTATGTAAATTATGTTTTTGTTGGATAAGCATCAGAAATTGAGTGTTGAAAAGAAAAGCAAAATTGTTTTTTTTCTGTTTCAAATCCACTGCTAACTGGACGTGTGATATTTGTATAGTTATTGTCATGAAAGGTTAATTTTTACTAATTTAATGAGGTTTGTTTGGAAAATCCACATTCCAATGGGATGACTTCGAGCTAGCTGCCCCTTGGTTTGGTTCTAATCTCTGTTGTGTGTAATGCTTCAATACCTGTCTTTGCCTCCCTCTTCCTGAAGGGAACTTGGGTACCCCAACCACCACTGAGGCCTTCCCCAGGCCTCCTTTTCATGAGATTGCTGAATGTGAACTCAGATCCATCTCTTCTCCTTAATACCTGTGTGACCTTGTCCAAGACGTTTCACTCTGGCCCTGTTTCCTTATCTTAAAGCAAGGACTTTAAACTAAATTATTTCTAAGCTTCCTTTGGAAAAATTGCAAATGTTGAGCAATATAACTAGGCTGCCTTCTGGGAGTGTGGGGAAAGGATGTTTTAAATTTAAACTTGTTTCTTCTAAAATTACCACCTCTTTTTAAAATGTTTAGGCAGGGAGATTTAACTTGCGGTCATTTTTCATGGGAAAAATACAGATGACTGTTTTGGTCAGTGTTGATAAGAAGAGTTTGTGTGTGTGTGTGTGTATGAATTCACTTTTTGTGGAAAACGTGTATGTGGTGTGTGTGTGTGTGTGTGTGTGTGTGTGTGTGTGTGTGTGTGTGTGTATGTGAGAGTTCCCTTTTTGTGGAAAACAATTTGTATAAAATGCTATCCAAACATAGGAAAGTCACAACTCTTCATATTGCTACAGCTAGTTTTCAGATATGATTTATTTAAAGGTTCCCAGAACCATTGGCTACAGCATCTACCCCCTTCCCTTCTCTATCCTGTTTAATAAGCTGTTATTATTTCCTAACAGAATAAATTGTCTGTTATCCCTTGGTGAAGTGATTATTCTGTTGCTTTGTATCTTTTTTTAGCTTCCTGTGACATTCTGTCTGAAATTAAAGTGATGAAATTTCACATCATCTTAATGATGACATATCCCATAAGATGAGTTTTGACTCCAGCAAATTATTACAGGTACGCACAGTCTCCCAGAAGTATTTTATTTCTAAATCAATTCTAGGACTCGTAGTTAGTTTTGCTTGTATAATTGTTTTCTTAATTTCAAGAAAGTCATTTTTTATTAGGTGTGGAGTGTGTTTAAAGACTCAGAGAATGTTCACTAGTAATTTCATAATGTCCTTTTCCTATTGGATGAGCAGACTGGACTACCTGAGGGAAACTGCAGTTTTTTGATTGATCAAGGGTAAAAAAGCAGCTCTGCTTGGGCATGAATAGTTTACAGCCCTAGGATAACTTGTGCAGAAGGGACTAAGCTTGTCCTGTCCCATCATTTCAGTCTACTCAAAGTGTAGAGCAGCAAAGAGTGGCTCCTTTGTCCACCTTCCCCTCAGCCGCCAAAGTGATTTTTGTCCCAAAGCATTGGCCTGCTGGGTCACCCTCATGTGCAGTGAGTTCCACCGACTCCAGGATCCAATATCAGATCCTAATCAAAGCCCTTTATACCTTGGATGCTCCTATTTTTCCAGTCTTCTTCACTTGATGTCTGTATTTGCACCGTTTTGTCCTCATCCCTTTTCATTTCCCTGGCTTCCTTTAAGGATCAGCTCCTTTCCCTTTCAGATCATCTTCAGTCACTGTATACATTATCTGGGTGCCTATTGTTAACATTTTAGCTGTTTTCTCATTCTAATAAATGTGAGTTCCTTGAAGACAGAAGCTGTTGGCTTTCTTGGGCTCAGTGCTGCTGGGCCCAGCCGTTAAACTTCTGACATGTTCTGGTGGAGAAGGTGAAGAATCATCTCAGTATTGGAGTTGTTGGGGGTGTTTAGAACAGGAAGAGAGGAGAGATGGGGGGTGGTTACGATCATAGTCTGGAGGAAGGATTGGAGTTCTTTTGTTGCTTGACCTTAAAAGGTAGAATTAGAACTAATGGGAAGACAGTGCAGAGTGTCTGATTCTGTAAGCCAGAAGTTCCTCAAAGTTCTTCATCATCTGGCCTGCAAAATTGGAATGGGCTTCTCTAGGGGCAATGAACTCCCTTGCCACGGGTGAATGGATGGATGGGTGCCCCTTTGGAGATGGTGCAGAGAAGTTACTACTCTAAAGTGACTCGGGCAGTTTTAGCAAAGAAAGCTTCAAAACGATTCCCCACAAATGTTGTTGGGTTGGTTCAAGCCTTGGCTTATCAACTGGGCAAGAAAACACTAGCAGTGTCGTCCTTCATATGGAGAAAAAAGGGTGGCCCCCCCCCGGATAATCACACAGACCAGGGCTGGTCCAAGCCCCTCATTTTAGAGGAAATCAGGGCCTGGAGAGGGGAAACAACCTTATATTGTTAGTGGCAGAACCGTGGGATTTGCACTAACGTTCTCTGACTACAGGTGATTTAGACCCATGATCACTGTTGGCTAAAGAAATAATTCTTTATATTCCTTCTAGGATGACTTTTCTCAAAAAGGTTTTTATTGTTTTGTGCAATCGACTTTTAGAGACATCACAGACTCAGGTACGACAATGATACAAAGGGGAATACAGAGAATAAATAAACGAGTCTTCTATCCATAGTTATCGTTATGGACTTGACACTCAATGAAGGCCATTTAAGAAAGGGGAATTGAATTAGCCAGTTAGGTAAACCTTCACCCTAGAGCAAAGCCAAGGCTTCCTCAGTATTGGGTTGGCAGGGGGTGGGGGAGTTTGAAACAGAATTGTGTATTTCTGTAACAAACATAAGTCTGGTTAAAGGAGCCAAAACTGGACATGACACTGGATCGGTTTTATAGGAGTCACATGTTTTTGTTTTGTTCCAATTCCAGACGACTGAACTTAAAACAGTGGAGAACTTTTCCAGCTTCTTTCCAAGTACCACGGTATAGAAGCATTATCTTTACCTTGACTGCTCAGAGAAAGGCCAGCTTTACAAATTCACCCATTTTATCCAAAAATAATTCAAGTGATTAACCCTAAGACCTTCACATAAGCTAGCAGCAGCAGAATGAAACCATGGTCCTTGCCACGGACAGGAGTCCTTTATCCAGTTTACTTATTCACCCACCATGAACACAGAGACTACTGTGCAAGACAACTAATAATTTTGAAACTTTTTTTCATGAGAGGGAAAAAACAGAATAAGACAGGTTATTTTTAAATGCTACAGTGGTTATAAGACGGAAATAAATCAACAGATTCAGTTTTTCAGGATTTTCTATTTCGATAGAGTGCTATTTTATAAAGGCTACTAGCTTTCCAAGGAAATGTGTTACCTTAAGTGCTCCAATGACTGACAAAAGATATCCATTTCCTCAATTAAATATTGAAGATGGGTCTTTCCAAAGCAACAGTATCCAGTGGTGGCATTAGACATCTTAACAAGATAGTAAATTTATTAAATTTTTTTTTGCAATGGGCTTAAGTGGCTTGCCCAAGGCCACACAGCTCGGTCATTATTAAGTGTCTGAGGCCAGATTTGAACTCAGGTACTCCTGACTCCAGGGCCGGTGCCCTTATCCACTGCACCACCTAGCTGTCCCAAATTTATTAAATTTGAAAACGTTCAGCCATTTTACAGTTGTGTCCAAGGCTTCTTGACTTTATTTGGGGTTTTCTTGGCAAAAATACTGGGGCGATTTCCCATTTCCCTCTCCAGCTCCTCTCACAGATGAAGAAACTGAGGCAAGTGGGGTTAAGTGACTCGTCCAGGGTCACACAGCTAGGAAGCGTCTGAGGCCCCATTTGAATGTCTGACTCCAGGCTTGGGGTTCTTTCTATTCGCTGCCCTAGCTAAGTGTACTCACTGCCTCTGTTCAACTCCATGTCACAAATTTTGAGATAAGAACTGACTTGAATACATGTAGCAGTCAACTGGGCTGTTTCCACGAGTATCTTAGTTCCTTACAATGAGTCAGGTGTAAGATCAGCCTTAGGAAACTTTAGAAAAATCAATCTCCTAAAATTATGAAATGTTGGAAGTAATATTGCTCGCAAATTCTCCAGTCTTGCTATTAATTGCTCTTCTCTTCCTTTAGCCTCAACTACCTCTGGGCCCATTCTTCCTCAGGAATGCTGATTTTTATCCAGAGACTTTGAGGGACTGGATTTCCTCAGTCCCACTAACCCATAGGCTAACTCGGGGAGGAAGAACAAGTGAACTGTAGGAAATGGGAAGAAATCCAAACGGTATTTCCTGGGCAGGGGGTGCCACTACCGATGATACTGAAAATGTGATTTTTTTTTTTTTAGGTTTTTGCAAGGCAATGGGGTTAAGTGGCTTGCCCAAGGCCACACAGCTAGGTAATTATTAAGTGTCTGAGACCAGATTTGAACCCAGGTACTCCTGACTCCAGGGCCGGTGCTTTATTCACTCACTGTGCCACCTAGCCGCCCCAAATGTGATGTTTTCTTAAGCAGACCTTTTCTGATTTTAAACGTGGACTTGTGGTTTCACTTAACTACCTATTTATGCTTTGTGGCACATAGTTCTGTAGGAGACTAGATGGTCTGTCTTTTCCATAGTCCCACCATCTGTAGATGGGCCTGTCCAAAGAAGGGAAGAGGGACAACGTTCAGGAGCTGCGGAGCTCTTTAGTGTTGCTTGCTGAGGATCACTTCATTAGCACCTCTACCCGAGGATGGGCAATGCAATTCTAATCAGACTATTCTGTAATTTAATAGCCCTCAATTCAGCAGGCTCCCTTGTCAATTTTTTATTCTCTTTCTCTCCCTTCACCAAGGCTGATAGAAAACTGAACAAAGGGAGCAGTGGCTGGTGCTGGAGATCACATTCTCAGGAAACCATTCTCAGGTGAAATCAATATACTTAAGATGAGCACACATAAAATGTTTTGCTTTTCCAAAGCTACAGATATGAATTTTAATATTGTGAAGGGGAGGAAATAAAATTTTATTATAGCTTAAAACTATTGTGACACAATTTGGGTTACCATCTGTTTCAACCCAAGAGTATGAAAAATCAGGGCCTGAAAAATTGACCGATAGCCCTTCCAATGTGTTATCTTCTCCAAGGAAGCATTCCCTAGTATCTTTTAGATTGTTCCATTAGGTGGATCCATTGGATCCATTAGGATCATGTAACATTTTCCTAAAGGAGTCTCTTATAATGTAACCTGATTCCTAACCAAGCCAACTTTACCTTGACACAGCACATAAGAGCAGATGCAATCAACGACTAGAATTCCAGACCTAGAAGCAGGAAGGTTCAAACTGTGCCTTCTACTCTGTTGTGGACTCAAGAGCTGCAAGACTCCCGAGAGGGCATCTAGGATAATCTCATTTCTGAGAGGTCCAGTGCCCTGCCCCGGGTCACAGGTCAGACAGGTCTCATCTGGCTGTAGTAACAAAGCCTGCTGGACCATCCCCACACAAAGATGGATGTATTCCTTACTTGCTTAGATAGTTTTGTTTCTTTTAACGATCACATATATTCCAGGCTCTAGGAATTTGGTCACAACTACATTCCTATGTTCAAATCTCTTAACAATGCTAACCTTTGAACATGTTGCTACAAGGCCATCTTATCTGACAACTCATTTCCTACTCTGTTGTTGGAGATGGGTGGGACCTGCTAATATCTTAAGACAACTTTCAAATAACATGAAATACAAAAATGTTTTAAGTAATTCATTTCAATCTGTGTTCCCTCTCCATCTGTCATGATTTAGTATCAAGGTAAGGTGGTCTTTCTCAACATGTTAACCACATCATTATGAACTGAAGTTGAAAACTGGGGCCTCTGGGAAGAAGGCGGCATCCGGCTGGGTAATGTAGACCCAAAAAGTAACTCTCAGAACCACTCTACAGGGAGTCCCATCCTCTCCACTGATTGGAATCATAATAGCAATTGGAACAGCAAGTACGTGGGATTATAAAGCAGATTCTCCCAGAGGGAAGCCCTGCAGGACATTTCAGTGTCTGATTCTCAATGACTATGGATATGAAGTCCATATTATTGAGTATCCACAGGACCAGGCGCTATTCTGGGAAAAAAAAGCGAAGACTTGGATGGAGATAAAGTTTATAAATGGCTTTTTTGAGAATTGGTTTGAAAAGATTGACCAAATCATTGGATCACATCTATTTTCTAGATAGAGAATAGAGTAGGAAATGATCCCTTACTATGTAATCTTTACAATCACTGGAGAAGTTAAAATCAGAAAATAACCCAACTATGGTTACCTAGGTCCACACATGCTTTACAGATGACAAACCATAGGTATATTTAGTTGGGAAATCAAGACATCTAGAACTGGTAGATTCAATGGCCAAGCGCAAGCCAATGAAGTTTCCCTGGCTTAGCTGAGACCTGATTTCTGTTTCCTGAGAGCCCATTCATAAATCACAATACCAGAAAGGAGTTCTCACATTTTCAAAAAAATCACATGAAGAGTATTTCTATTAAATCATCAAAATTCCCTCAAAGTCATTAAGCTCATTGCTGATTTTCTTGTAGTGGGGCCTGGGAAAAGAATCCATGTGGATTCTTTTTGTGCCAAAATAATCTTTTACAGTTTAGTTAGCAATTATTTCTCATATTATAAAACCTGGTTTATCCTGGAAAGAACTGCAGGGAAAGCCCTCTACTCAAATTTAAAAACATTACAAAATCAAATTAAAGTGAGAATAAGGCATTATATATATTTAAAATGTAAACAAATTGTTAATGAATCCTTTAAAATAATTAAGCCAGAATTTCAACATATATATATATAGAATAAACTCTTGTATACAGGAAGTTGAATGATAGTTGACTTGGCTTTTTATGGCTACAAACTGGGTGGTAGTTAAGATATCTTGTGTTCTCTTCCTGCGTGTTTCTTGCCTGTAGCACAATGAATTAATGGGGTTTTGTAATAGGAAAACTCTGAAGAAAATGATATACAACCATCAGGAGAACAGGTTGAAGACAGAATCTTCTCCTGAAGAGCCAAAGAGTACAAACTGAAGAGCTTTACCTGAATCTGCCTAGGTTGGAGCTGTTGGAGCCACAGGTAGGTTTACTGGGCTATTTAGGAAGAGTAACCCAGGTACCCTGGAGATTTTGGGTCACCTGTCTACACATGATTTTAATTCCCCATGCTTGTAGAAGTGCACTGAATTTCTATTTACAGTGGCCTTTGCAAGGACTGCAGGAAACAGCCATCTTAAGCCACCTCCTGCATTCATTTTTATTTAGAAGGCAAAAAAAATACAGAATCCTAAACCACTCTTTTTACCCACAAGTTGGAATCTAGTCCAACCCTGTCATTTTATAGAAAAAGGAAAACTGAGATGCTACCTTGATTTGCCTAAGGGAATCCAGGTGGAATTTGAACTCATGTCCCTTGACTCTAGATTTAACCTTCTAATACGTCATATTGGCTCTTGGTTTGACTGTGGTAATTTTGAACCAAGTTACAATGTCAAGGGCCTGAGAAGTTCCTAGGAAACAAGTTGGGGGTAGGGGGCTTTCATATGATCCCTTGGGATAACTCAAAATTGCCAGATGATGGAACAAAGCACGAATAAAGGAGCAAAGTGCTTGTTAGGTTCCAGGTTTGACATCAGAAATACAACCAAGAAGTCAAACCGTGACTTCCAGTCAGAGAGAAAGCATCAGTACCTTTGAAAAGCTAACTATGAAACCTAATCGAGAAGCTGCTACAAAGCCTCAGAGAACCTCAATGGGCAAAAGGCATGGCCTATGCCTTATAATAAATACAATCAACAGCAAACACAGGTCAACCAGCTTTAAACTTAAATCTGTCTCAAACAGAAAAGCAAAGCATTTAGCTTCACGGTTAAGTTTTTTTTTTTTTGCAAGAGTGAAGTCTCTAGGATTTTCCTATAACTCATTGGGTTGTTTAGTTTATTAACTAGTCCTGGTAATACTTCCCGAGAGTTCTTTGTAGTGTTATTCCCAACACAAGTTTAAGAAAAACCTAAGCACTACATTTCTTACACCAAATGTTAAGATTTCAGAGTTCTTTCTGATCTACCTTAACACTGGGTCTGTAGCATCAAATTAGAAATAGAAGTAAAATCAAACATTCCAGTGGCACAGAATTTCTGATTGAGAATGAAGCTGTCACATGCCAATGACTATGAAATCAAGTCTACCAACTTACAGGTTTAAGAGGGAATGACTTTTTATTGGTGCTAATTTGTGTGGAATCTAAAATTTTAAAAAGTAACTAAGAACGGCTGCAGAACTACACTCCCTGGTGACTAGTTATCAAAAACCAAAAGTGCTACTAGATTCTGTCTTAGCTGTGAAATTGGACTGAAAGAAGGGATGGACACAGTATACTTAGGGTCTTCTTAAAGCTCTTCTTTTCTAAAGTGGTTCATCCAGTGGGAGAAAGGGTAAGACCTCATAGAATTCCTTCCTTTCCAAGGACTCACCTCTGGCCACTCTCACTTTGCACCTGGTTACTACTTATTTCAGTTAATTATAAAAACATGATTCATGTTCAAAAGGTACACTATTCTAGAAAACTCCAAAGACAAAATAATTTCTTAATCACTGTTTAAAAATCACTTGTTTAAAAAAAGGTGTATATGTGTGTGTGTATACATATATATATGTATACACACACACACACACATATATAACCATTTGGTTTTTGCCAGTTTTAAATATATTTGCTTTCTCTCCTTTCTGTTGAGAAAAGAGAGGAAAGGGGAGTCATGCAGATGTTGTCAGCAGTCACATAAAATAAAGAACACGATTAGAACAGATCCAGAGCGTGAACATTTTCCTATAATCAATCTGTTCCCTCTTGTCAAGGTCACAATGGAGGTCTTGATTCAAGTTAGATCCTTAGGAAGGGGGTTCCTTGTTTGGACTCAACATCCACCTGCCATGCTGAGGTCCAGTCTATTTCCACTTTAAGTCACAAATGAGGGCTATGTGATCTGAGGGGTGTGAAACGCTGGGTAAGGCCTGGTGGGTGGTCACTTCCTCGTGACTTGGCATCGGGATCACCTGTTCGACCTCTAAAGCAGTCAAGTCAATGAAAATATAATCTAGACAGCCATGGAACCCTCCCACGTAATTAGTGTAGGCAGGTTCCCCACAGGCGCTTTTCAGTCGGAAAGGGTGGGTGAGAGACATATTGCAGCGTTCCTCTTCACCGTTGGAGGCCCAGTCTTCGTGGTCCTCGGAGATGCTGCCCGTGCTGACAAAAGTATACATTCCTGTGGATGGTGTGCTATTGAAATCCCCACAAAATAAGACAGGGATGCCGGGGTACAGATCCTGAGTCACGTGCTTAAGGTGAGTCAGGGCTATTGCCATTTGAATGAGACGGATGTGCCCACCTGAAAAAGAGGATATGAGTGACCAAGGGCCCTGGAGATGCTTATTAAGTAATGCCCCAATGGGTAAGGGAGGCAATCTGTCATTTCTGCCTGCTGCCGCCCCCCCCACCCAGCACCCCCTTCCGAATGCTCACCTCTTGGATGCCAGTAGAGGTGAGTGTTTGCAACACAAATCTTTTTAGAAGAGTCCTTTGTAGACTCAAGAACCGAAACCTAGAACATAAGCAAAACAAAACAGCCTCATAAAAGATGTCACAACTGCTGTTAGCTTCTCGCCGGCCTCAGAGGAGGCAACAAGGAATGCAGGTTTTACTTCCTTTCTCAAACTCTCAGTTGGCAATGATGTCATTCAGGCTCAGAGTCCGGCAGCCCTGGGTTCAAGTCTATCCTCTAAGACAGCCCTAGCCGCAGCGGCCTTTGCTTCAAGGGCCGGGACAGAGGCGCAGACTGCTGACCTGCACCCAAATGCCAAACAGCCGCACTCAGACACCCCGTGAGAGGCCGAGGGAGCAGAGTGAGGTGTAGTTCTGAAGCCCTCGGGAAAACGAGATGGCTCAGTGGCAGGGCAGAGGAGGCAAGCCCAGAGGAGGAAGCTGGGGCCCTGAGAGGGCACGGGGCCCCCTGCTCACATCAGGAGACACCCAGGCGGTGGGGGGCTAGGTGGCGCAGTGGGTAGGGCGCCGGCCCTGGAGTCAGGAGGACCTGGGTTCCAATCCAGCCTCAAACACTTAATAATGACCTAGCTGTGCGGCCTCGGGCAAGCCACTGAACCCCACTGTCTTGCATCTCGCCCCCCAAAACAGCCGCCCGGGCCGGCTGCGGCCTTGCGCTCTTTAGGGGGAAGGCCTGGCACCCCGGGGGCTCTGCAGGGGCGGGGGGGGGCCTCACCTGCAGCGCCGAGGACCTCTGCAGCACGCGGTCGCGCGCCTGCGGGCAGCGCTGCAGCTGCTGCAAGAGGCCGGCGTGCAGCGGGTCGGCCGCCAGGGCCTGGCCGTAGGCCACGTCGTGCCGCGCCAGCAGGCGGAACTTGTCCCGGCGGAAGAAGGTGGCCAGGCCCTCGTGCTGCTGCTGCTTGAGGCGGAACAGGCCGTGCAGGCCGAAGGCGTCGAGCGCGGGCGCCAGGCTGTCGTGGAACACGGCGCGGTCCACCTCCTGCAAGCACAGCACGTCGGCGCGGTAGCCGCTCAGCTCCTTGTGCAGCAAGCTCAGGCGGTAGTCCAGGCCCAGCGCGTAGGGCGCGCAGTACGGGTACAGCACGGCGCGCGAGTGCTCCGTGTGCGCGTACACGTCGGCCAGCACGTTGTACGTCACGGCGCGCACGAGCCCGTCGGCGCTCACGCGCCGCGTGTACAGGTGGCGCTGGTCGAACGTGCAGGCGCCGGGGCCGGCCTCCACGGGGCCCGCGCTCTCCAGCTCGCGGGCCTGGCCCAGGCGGCGCCCGTCGCCCGGCGTGCAGCGCAGCTTGAGGCGCAGCCCGACGTCGGCGTTGGCGGGCGTGAAGACGAGGCCGCGCGCGCCGGGCACCTCCATCCAGGCGGGGCCCGCGCCGGCGTCGGCCTCGGGCGCGTCCTCGGGCGCAGGCGCAGGGGGCGCCCCGGCCCCGGCCGTCCCCGCTCCCGCTCCCGCGCCCGCCCCGGCCCCGGCCGTCCCCGCTCCCGCGTCCGCTCCCGCGCCCGCCCCGGCCGCCCCGGGCCGCGCCTCGCGGAACCAGCGGAACAGCGAGTGCTCGGGCTGGCCGAACTCGAGGCCGAGCTTGGGGCACACGGGGAAGCCGGCCATGGCGTAGCGCGGCAGCCGCAGCTCGGTGACGGCGGGCGGGTTGCGCTCCACGCGGTAGCGGACGTCCCCGATGTGCAGCACGGCGCCGTCCTGCCACGCGTCCGCGTTGGGCACGTCGTCGCCCACGGGCTCCTCGCGGTAGTAGAGCCTGACCGGGGGCGCGGCGGCGGCGGGCTCGGGCGGCCCGGCCGGCTCGGCGGCCCCGCGGCCCCGGCGCGCCGCCGTCTTGGCGCGGCCCTTGAGCGCGTTGGTGGCGATGCGGCCGAGCGCGCGGCCCAGGGGCTCGCCCTGGTCGCGCTGCATGTGGCGGCGGCTGCCGTCGGCCAGCGCGAAGGCCAGGCTGAGCTTGGGCTCGGAGGGCACGCAGCGCACCACGGCGCGCTCCATGGCGGCGGCGCCGGCCCCGGCCCCGGCCCCGGCCCCGGCCCCGCCGAGCAGCGCGCCGCCGGCCCGCAGCCCCCACAGGCACCCGCGCGCGCCGCCGCGGCCCATGCAGCCGCCTCCGGGCCCGCAGCCGCCTCCGGGCCCGCAGCCGCGCCCGCACTTCCGGCGGCCCGGGCGGGGGGGGGGGGTCGGGGGCGCCGCGCCGGCTGAGTGTCGGAAGTGCGGAGCGGGCGGGCGGGCGCGGGGAGCCGGCGCGGTGACGCGCGGGGCGGGGCCTCCGTGCTGCGTCGGGGCGGGGCCGGCGCGGTGACGCGCGGGGCGGGGCCTCCGTGCTGCGTCGGGGGCGGGGCCGGCGCGGTGACGCGCGGGGCGGGGCCTCCGTGCTGCGTCGGGGCGGGGCCGGCGCGGTGACGCGCGGGGCGGGGCCTCCGTGCTGCGTCGGGGGCGGGGCCGGCGCGGTGACGCGAGGGGCGGGGCCTCCGTGCTGCGTCGGGGCGGGGCCTCCGTGCTGCGTCGGGGCGGGGCCGGCGCGGTGACGCGCGGGGCGGGGCCTCCGTGCTGCGGCGGGGCCGGCGCGGGGCGGGGCCTCCGTGCTGCGGCGGGGCCGGCGCGGGGCGGGGCGCCTCCCTGCCCGACCCCCCCCCCCCCCCCCCCCCGTGCCGCCCGCTCCGCGGCTCAGCCCCTCCTGGGCCCGAGTTGCCCTCTTGGGCGCCCCCAGGAAGGGCCCGGGCTCGCTGTCGGCGGGGCTGGGAGGAGGAGGCGGCTTTCCTCCCGGGGAAGGTGCGGCTGCCAGTCCGGAGGAGACTCCCGGGGCCTGGTCCCGGGGGGGGGGGCCTTGGGGTACAGTGAGCCCCAGAGCCCCCCCCGGCGCCTCAGTGCCGCGGGCTGGGATGGAACCTCGCAGACCCACTTGTGCCCGCGTCTTGGGCTCCTCCGTGCAAGTTGAGCCCCGTGTGTAATAAAGACAAAGCTCGTCCCCCCGTTGTTTCCGCCCTGCGCCGCCTCACCCGGCCCCCCTTTCCTCGTTCTCAGCCGGGGCCTCCCGGACCCCCGGCCCGCGCCCCTCCAAGGGCAGCCAGGACAGGGCGGGCCCAGGCGCTGGGGCTGCCGGGCGGAGCCGGGGCCGAGGGGCTCAGAAGGCGTAGGAAGAGCCGAGCGCGCGGCGCCGGACGTGCTCCCGGAGCTCACACGGACACAGCTGGGCAGCCGGAGGCCCGGACACCTGCCCTGGGCGGCCTCCCGGAGTCCCCGTCTGGCCCGGGGGTCCAGCTCGCCCCAGGTCCTCTGCTACCACATGCGCCGCGGGGGGCAATGGCCCAGAGCGGTGTCGGGGCCAAAGCCGGGTCAGAGGAGTCCCGGGCCTGCAGCCCTCGGGGCTGGGGCTGGGCCTGTCCACAAGCACATCCAAAGACCAGTTTTCCTTTCGTGTGCATTTTTGTTTTGAATGGGGAGAGGGGAAGGACTAGCAAGTTTTGGGGGGAGGGCTTTCCCAAAAAGCCTTCTTGGCCTCTTCTGTCCCCTTGTGCAAAACTGAAATGGTTCCAACCCAGTCAGCCCTTGAAGGGTGGCGGGGCTCTCCTTCCTCCGAGCCCCCTTTTATAGCTGGATCCGCTTCCATTCTGCATTTACAGCCTGTCCTGAGCTTAGCACCCCGAAACCCACTCCGTTCGCCGTGCTCCGTGGGCCGCTGGTGATGCGGCTGCGGGGCCGGTAAGCGGGGGTTTGGGGGTCTGGGGCCACCCGGGCGCAGACTCGGGGGTGCGGGGAGCCGCTGCAAGAAGAGAAGAGGCGGGCCCGGGCCCGGGGTGCCGAGGCCGTGGGCCGGCGCGGGGAGGCCGGGGAGGACGCGGCCATGCAGCGTAACGCGGGGGATGGGGTCTCAGCCGAGACCGCCCCGAGGCGGCTCCACTGGGAGCCGCAGCCCCCCGGGCCCCGGGTCACCCGCCTGCCCGGGCGGGGGCTTTCGGAGCCACCAGTTGCCCGGAACTCTTAGATCAGAGGTTTTTTAGATTTCATTTCTGCGAGGCAGTGGGGCTAGGGGCCTGAGCCAAGGACACACAGCTAGGCGGGTCTGAGGCCGCACTCGAACCCAGGGCCGGAGCTCCGCGCTGCACCCCCCCCCCCCCCCCCCCGAGTTCTTTTCCTAAAGAAAAAAGGAACTTGGGGTCGGTCCCATTCGGTGATGCGCAGAGGCCCGGGGAGCCCCGCCCCCACGCTGAGCCCCGCCCCCCGCCGAGCCCCGCCCCCATCCGTCGCCACGGCGACCAGTGTTTGCCCCGCCCCCCGGCGCGCCGTCCTCCGAGGAGCCCGGGCCGCGCCGCCCAGGTAGCCCCGCGCCGTGGCGTCCCGCTCCGGGAGGGAGGGCCCGGGGCGCCGGCGGGGGCGGGCCGGGGCGGGCCGGGGCGGGCGGCGGCGTCTGCGCGTCGTCACGGCCAAGCGCGGCCGGGCCTGGCCGCCCCCGAGGAGCGGCCTCCCGCCGAGCCGGCCCGGGACGCCACTGCGGCTGCGCGGCAGGCTGCGGGGGGGGGGGGGGGGCGGGAAGAGACGCGCGCAGGCGTGTCCGCGGCGGCTCCCCCGGGGGGGCCTCGGGCGGGGCGGGGCCCCGAGCGGCGCCGCGGAGCGTCACGGGAGGGCCCGGCGGCGCCCGCTGTGGGGGCGGGGCGGGACCCGAGGAACCCCGAAAACGCCTGAAGCCGAGGCGGGTCGGCGGCGGCCCGGGGCACGGCCCGCTCCGGGAGCCGCCCGCGCTTCCGAAGGCACCCGGAAATGTGCTCGGCGTCACCCCCATCCCACGCCTTTTTAAAACCAAACTGATTGTTAAAGACCCTTTGAAGTGGATGCCCGTTGAGGGCCCGCACCAGGCGGATTGACTTGCCCAGGGGGAGCCCTCTCCGGGCATCCCGGCGCGTGCCTGGTCCCCGCGCGGTCGCGGTGCCCTGGCACAGCCCTCAGCCCCAGCCCCTTGTCGTGGCATCGCCTCTGACGTCTTGGGCCTCCTGCAGAATAACGGACGAAAAGCAGCATCCTGGACACTTGGGATCCGCTCGGCAAAGACACTTGTGTGTCTCGACTCGCAGTCTTTCTTTTGTTTTTATTTTTAAAGATTTTATTTATTTTGAGTTTTATAATTTTCCCTCTCATCTTACTCCCCCCCCCGAAGGCAGTTTGCCAGTCTTTACGTTGTTTCCGTGGTATATACATTGATCCAAATTGAATGTGTTGGGAGAGAAACCACCCTTAAGGAAGAAACAAAGTCTAAGAGATAGCAAGAGCAGACAATAAGATAATAGTCCTTGACCTTTTCTTTTTTTAAGAAAGATTTTATTTATTTTGAGTTTTACAAGTTTTCCCCCAGTCTTTCTTCCCTCCCCCCCAACACCCACAGCAGGCATTCTGTCAGTCTTTACATTATTTCTCTGTTATACATTGATCTCAGTTGAATGTGATGACAGAGAAATCATAGCCTTAAGGAAGAAAAATAAAGTAAAATTAGAGTAAAATAATATAATTTTTTTCTAATTTGATGGTAATAGCCCTTGGTCTTTGTTCAAACTCCACGGCTCTTTCTCTGGATACAGATACTATTCTCCTTTGCAGACAGCCCAAAATTGTTCCCAATTGCTGCCCTGATGGAATGAGCGAGTCCTTCAAGATTGATCATCACCCCCACGTTGCTGTTAGGGTGGACAGTGTTCTTCTGCTCATCTCACTCAGCATCCGTTCATGCAAATCCCTCCAGGTTTCCCTGAAATCCCGTCCCTCCTGGTTTCTAATAGAACAACAGTGTTCCATGACAAAAAACATATAGTACAGTTTATTAAGCCATTCCCCAATTGAAGGACATTTACTTGATTTCCAATTCTTTGCCACCACAAACAGGGCTGCTATGGATATTTTTGTACAAGTGATGTTTTTACCCTTTTTTGTGATCTCTTCAGGGTATAGACCCAAGGAGTGGTATTGCTGGATCAAAGGGTATGCACGTTTTTGTTGCCCTTTGGGTGTAATTCCAAACTGCTCTCCAGAAGGGTTGGATGAGTTCACAGCTCCACCAACAATGTATTACTCTTCCAGATTTCCCCCATCCCTTCCAACATTGATCATTGTCCTTTTTGGTCATATTGGCTAGTCTGTCCTCACATTCTGAGGATCCTGGTGGAGCCCTGACTCAACCCAACAATTGGAGTAAACACTGAGGCCAATTAGAATGGTCTTTGTTAGTATCTATGTTGAAACCCCTGTGACCATAAAGGAAAATTCTCCTCTCCTAATCTAAGTAAATGGTATGAAATGTTTTCTTCACAGAGTAAGAAGCTTTGAAATCTATCCTCAAGGAGTCCACGATGTCCACCCCAGAGGAAGAAGATGAAGAAGCGATGATTGCTGCCGAAAAGGAAGCCCTTAACTTGAAGCTGCCTCCAATTGTGTATCCTTCAGAAGAGGCAAGCTCTAGCACCTCAAGCCAAAGTAAGATCTTGAAATTCAGAAGAATCCAGGACCAGGCAAAGAGACTGAATCAGCTGGTGTGAGTACCACATTCCTTGTGGAAGTGGACTTGAGTTCTCTTGTAGTCATTTTTTTTTATCAATTGACACAGAGGAAGCACTTAAGAAATGATTACAAAAAACACTCAAGAAGAACCATTAATATAAATAACTTTTTTTTAAGGTTTTTTTGCAAGGCAAACAGGGTTAAGTGGCTTGCCCAAGGCCACACAGCTAGGTAATCATTAAGTGTTGGAGCCCGGATTTGAACCCAGATACTCCTGACTCCAGGGCTGGTGCTTTATCCCCTACACCACCTAGCTGCCCCTTGCCACTCACTTTTTAATTAATATCAGTGCATAAAGTATCATATGTTCTCATTCTTCAAAATAAAAATTCTAGTGATAACAGCCAAACACTTCTATGTCTGAGCAGTCATTAACCTCATTTGATCTTCACCACAACCATGGGAGGTAGGTGACATTATTAGCTCCATTTAACAGATGGGGAAACAGAGGCAGACATCAATTAAGTGTCTTTCCCAGGGTCATACAGATTGTGAGTGTTTGAAGTGTTTGTACTCAGATCTCTCCTGGCTCCGAGGCCTAAACTCCATCTACTGCACCACTAGCTGCCTCCTTAACTGTGGGGAAGGTTTTGTTATTTTCTTTGCAGCATTAGCCCGGGCATAGTTCCTGGAATGTAACAAGTGTCTAATAATAACTATTGAGTTGTTTACTGATTGAAAATGGGGCTTCTTTAAAGGGATAATCTTTATATGGGAAGGGAACTCAGCAAGGCTGGAGTCAGTACCCTGCTTTGCCCCATTACTCTCTATCACCTTAGGTAAGTCACTTCCCTTCCCTCACCTATTTCCTCTCCTGTAAAATAAGAATATTCTTATTTGTACAAATTCCTCACCAGGGAGGTGGAGAGAAAAGCTTTTGGAAACTTCAAATGGTGCTAGTCACAGTTTTAGAATTTATTTTTAATTTTTTTTAAATTTATTTAAGGCAATGGGGTTAAGTGACTTGCTCAAGGTCACCCCGTTAGGCAATTATTAAGTGTCTGAGGCTGGCTTTGAACTCAGATCCTCCTGACTCCAGGGCCAGTGTTCTATCCACTCCCACCACCTAGCAGCCCCATTTTTAGAACTTTTTGAAGCTTTGCAAAGATATTAGATATTCTCTCATTTACAAATGAGGAAACTGAGGTATAGAGCAATTAAATGACATTCACACATCTAGTATCACCTCCCTAGAAATACCTGAGGTCACATTTGAACTCAGGTTTTCTTTACTTTACCTTTGCTTATTTTATACCCTATACCTACCTGACTCTGTTGATCATGTTTTAGCCACTAACATTCTACAGAGATTCTTTTCAGTACAATTAGAAAAATAATTGAACAGCAAACGTTCCTGTGGATTAGAAAAGTACAATCAATATACTTTATAGTGACAACTGACATGGCTAACAAATAAATGAAATAAAAATCTATACAGATATCTTGAAACTTTGTAACATGTGTTTTGTTTTTAATGATATAAGCTTTATAGTTAAAATCAATTCAATTAGATTTATTGTACAACTATTTAACTTTCAGTTAATCAGTTTTAATGAAAAATTGAAACAACTTGTTGGTTCCTTCCTCTTAAGTCTCCATTTTTTTGTTCCTTTTTCTTTTTATCAGGTCAGAATTAGTGAATATTCTGTTATTTTATTTTAAATTTTGCATGCATGTTTGCAAAAAAGTTATCCCATATTTATTTATATTCCTCTGAATTATTGATATCAATCACAGTATTATAGTATCTCCTCAGTTCCAATTGACAATATGTTTCCTGTTGGTATTAGCATTGCCTCAGGGCTCTTTTTTCCTGGCACTTGTGATTAATATCTCTAATAGATAGAATCCCCTCTCCTTTGTGTTAATATTTACAGACAGCAACATTGAAATTATTAGTTTAAAGGTTATGATCATTTTTGTAGGTCTTTCTGTTTATTTGAGTGATTGAATTCCAAAAAGCTTCTGCCCAGAATAAATGAACATACCATTGTTGTTCCCCCAATTCCCCAGATTGACATTGCTGAGTCAGGATACTTTTCCTGGGGACTCCTGACTACTATTCTCTGCATGTCCCCGTCTTCCTTAGTCCTCCCCCATCCCTAAATCTTTATTGATAAATATCTTCAAATGTAATTTTGAGATAAAAGTTGTGGTGATCTAACTTAGTTTCCTTTTTTTTGGCAGAATTACTAAAAGGTCACAATAGGAGAATGTCATAGATACAATTTACCTAGCTTTTTTTTGTTTGTTTTTAGGTTTTTCAAGGCAAATGGGGTTAAGTGGCTTGCCCAAGGCCACACAGCTAGGTAATTATTAAGTGTCTGAGGCCGGATTTGAACCCAGGTACTCCTGACTCCAGGGCCTGTGCTTTATCCACTGCATCAACTAGCCACTCCTAATTTACCTAGCAACAAAGCACTTGATCTAGTTTCCTGCTATTCTCATGGAAGAGGTGCTGAGATCTGGACTCAACCATAGTACAGTTTGTTGGGTTCAGAATTGGTGGAATGACTAGTTTCAAAGAGGAGTGGTTAGTCTGATGTTGCCATGGAAGGAGGTCTGCCGTGGGAGGCCCCAAGGAAGCCTTGACCCCAGGTCATTTAAGAGTGTACCAATGACTTAGAGTAAGGAAATAAACAACAGAACTGAGGATGATCCAAATCAAGTGTGTAGGGAATGCTAACCTACTGGATGGGAGAATTAGGGACACAAAATTATTTTTGTCAGTGGCTAGAATGTTGGACAGAATTGAGTTAGATGAAATTTCACAAAGTTAAATGGTAAATGAAGACAAGAAGTTGACTTCAGAAGTTCCAGATATGGTCACACAAGACAAGGTCTGAAAGATGAGATCTGGGGACTTTGGCGCTGCAAGCTCTTAAGTATGTCCTTAGGAGTACAGTTGTTTTCGGTAGAGGAGCAGACTCTACCTGCTAGGGACAGGTAGGAAAGTGTGGTTTGGGAGACTGGAGGAGAGAAGAGGTTTGGAGAAGCAACTATGACCGATGTAGTGGACAGGCAAGCCGGGGATGTTGAAAGAAGAGTCAGGAGCCAGTTGAAGCTTTGAAGAGCCCAGCAACATGCAGGTGGGCCGGACCTTTTGTCTGCAATGTTTAGAGGAACAGGAAGGGCTGATGGGGGGAGGTAATTTGGGGGTGATGTTTGGCACAGTGGGAACAGTGCTAAAGCAAGGAAGCTTGGGATGAGTGATCCTTTGAACTGGTCAACCCTCAGGTCAAGCCTATGGAGATAGAAAAGAAGGGAGGCACCATGGTGTAGTTGGAAAAACTGGAATCTCAGGACCTGTATTGAAATCTTGCCTTTGTGTGACCTTGGGTGAGTCTCTAAGCCTTAGTTTCTCCACCTGTTAAATGGGATTTAATGGATTCTAGATGTATGATCCTTCTGAGACCCTAGCAATGATGGTGTTCTGAAAGATCCAGGAGTGGTGGATTAAGTAGGTGTAAGAAACATGTGAGCAGGAGATAAAAAAGATAAAAACTGAGTTTCTTGTCTAAAACCCCAAAGGAATGAAAGGATCAGGAGCTGGAGGATGCTGTGGAGCTAATGGTCCAAAACTGTCTATCTGCTGAAGAGAAAAATGAGGCCTAGCAGGGACTAGTGTCTATGGTCCCTGAAGAGACAGGATCAGAACTCAAGTCTGTGGCCTTGGTTAGATTGCAACAGCTCTGAGGAGATCTTCAAGTGAAATCCAAAACTAGGCTTCTAAATTTAAACACGTGGATACTTTATAATATCTGTTATCTTAAAGCTAATCCTAAGTTGGTCAGCCTTTTTCTTTCTCACTCTGAATTTCAGAATTGTTGGAGCAGGAAAAAAACAAGACAGAATATTAAAAGAGAAGAAGAAAAAAGACCCAGTCACACCAGAACCTGAATACCCTTCAACTGTGAGTTTAACATCGTATCAGTACTTTAGTGATTTTTAATGGAAGGTCTCATCTCATCTTAAAAATGAGAATGCCAACTTAACATTTGACAGTAGTCACTGAATTATTTCAATGCATTTGGAAGGATTTTCATTTCTCTAATGTATTTTTTTGTCTTGCCTTTTTTTAGATGTACAGTGAACTAAGGAAAAAAGGCGTGAGTTTACCATTTTATTATCAATTATTATTGTTGTAATTGTTTTAGATTAATACTTACTATCAGTCATTATTTTAACATAAATTTAATATTCTTTTGGAAGTTTGGGAGATGTCATGATTGAGGAACAGCAGATAGACCTGTTCAGGAGAGAGGGTAACGTAGAGCCATCTGGGATGTCCAAAGTCAGATTGTAAAGGGCTTTAAGCAGAAGAGTTTGGAGTTAATCAAAGGGACAAAGGGAACCCGGGAAGGTTCTTGAATGAGGAGCTTTAGGAAGATCAGTTTTAGAGTTCTGTGGATGATGGGTGGCAGAGGAGAGGGTCATCTTAGAAGTAGGGAGATCCCTTAAGAGGCTCTTGCAGATGTGATGGGTTCAAATTCTGTCTTCCGACACTTTTGTAAGTTGTCTGAACCTTAGATAAGTCACTAAACATCTCTAAGCCTCAGTTTTCTCCTCAGTAGAATGGGGATTAGATCTATAATCTTCCTCTCATAGGATTATTGTGAGGAAGTCATATTTCAAATCTTAATGCACTTACATAACTAATTATCAATACTAACCTAGAAAAGTTCTGATTATTTCCCAGTTCTAGGTCCTCTTCTTCCATCACTGTCATCACCATCCTCCTCATCCTCATCTCTTCCATTATCACCATCATCACTCACATTTATTTGGCACCTGTTTTATGGACATATCTTGACCAAGGACAGGACTGGGTTAAATTTTGTTTATCATGAGAAAGATAAATTTTATCCTGAAGCCTAGGTTTAGAGGCTTTTAGAAGTTAAAGTTGAAAGGAATCTTGGAACCTGATTCCAACTCAACTATAGTACAATTTGTTGGATTCAGAACTGGTGGAATGGCCAGGAGTGGTTAGTCTGATGTTGACCTGGAAGGAGGTCTCCAGTGGAATGCCCCAGGTTGACTCTAGGTCATATAAGATTTCACCAATAACTTAGATTAAAGAAATAAACTACAACAGATCTGAGGGTGACCCCTCAACCCCATTTTTCAGATGAGGAAATTGAAATCAAGGGGTTGAGTGATTTGGCTCATATTGTTCAGGTAGTGAGAGTTTGTGATGGGATTTGAACCCAGGTCAAAATTTAAGAATCCACATGGAAACAGTAGCAGGGTTTGGATGACACTCAATGACAATGCAAAGTCTCACCATTCCTCTACTAAGGTATTTACTAGAAGGAAGAGATTGGTTTTTGTCCTCCTAGCAAGTAGTAGTCCTGCAGAACTTCCTGGCTTTGGATTTACAATTTATTACTGGCACCATAGAGTCTTGGGGGGGTGATCCCCTCCCCCCCACCCCAGCTTAGTTCCCTCCTTAGCAAATGTTTGACAAGCTCTTAATCCTTTTCAGCAATATCCAAATATTTTCACTTTCCCCATTAAATTTGAATCTTATTTGGAATCAATTTGTTTTATTTACCTCTTCACTTCCATTTTTTCTTACAAACACCCTTCTTTTCTTGATTTATTTCTTCATTGCTTCTCCTATCTCCTCTAAATCCTTCATTCAAGGACTAACTTCTTGTCTTGGTGAAGGCCAAGGCCTTTTCTTTGTAGACCTCATCCTCAGAATGAGTTTAAAGAGATGAAAAAATCAGCCTAGAAGTCAGAGTCATCAAGGTCTTCTTGATTGCTGTTTTTTGGTCATTTATTAAGCACTTACTGTCTACTAGCTTCTATGTTATATCCCAAAAATACACAACAAAAATGAAACAGCCCCTGTTCTCAATGAGCTTATAGTCTGTCATCATCGATAACAAGCTTGTTTATGAATGTATGTAACTACCACTAGGGGTTGTGGATCCTAGGGATACAAAGATAGTTTCTGCTTTCAATTCTGATGGTAGAGATAACATGCAAATAATTATACCTACCATGGTCCTAATTAGTGCAATTAATGGTGATTAATGTGAATGTGCATGTTATTAGGATTCACAGTATTCAAAATTATAATTATATAAAAATATGGTAATTGGTTTCAGCCTAATGGAAACATTAGTGTAAATTCAAATAATGAGACCAATTCACTAGTTTCATTATACTAATTGGGAACTAGCTCTAAAAACTCCCTATTTCTTAAATGAGAGGCCTTTATCATCATGTTAGGGTATTCTTGCCCTTCGTGATTCTGTCCATGGTTCTGGTATTCTTTGTAGAGAACCAAAATAACCCATAATGTCTTGAGCCTTAGTAGAATTCCTTAGTTGTATCAGATACTTGCTTAGAAGTAATAGCTTCATTCATTCATTCATTCAAGCAAGCATCAGTTGAATTGGCCTATGCCTTCTGCATCATGCAGTTTTATTCCAACGTTGTCTTTTCAGGTGAACTATCTTTTTATGAAAAAATGTGTCGAGAGTAACCCCATCGTCCCCATTCAGAGGGAGTGGCTGGACAACATGTTGAAACTGGTGCCTCTGTCATTGAAGATTGGAAAAGAGAGAGAACTCCTTGTTCAGAGCCTCTTAAATGAGGTCACAAATGAGTTTGACAAGAGCATGAGAAGATATATGGGTAAGTTGCCTTTGACCAGTGGTACATCATTACTTTTTTCCTTATGATTCTTGGACCAAGTGAATAATAATAAACATAATATCTAGCATTTATATAGTGCCAGACACTGTGCCTTTGCAAACATCTCATTTTGTCCTCACCATGACTCCAAGAGGGAGGTATTCGTATTATTCCCATTTTTCAGTTGAAGAAATTGAGGTAAACAAAGGTTAAGTGATCTTCCCAGGGACACAAAACCAGGAAATGTCTGAGACTGGATTCACGTTCTGGTTCAGGCTTCTATCCCTCTAGCCCAGGTTGGTAAATCTTGATCATTTGGAATGGGATAGGGCAGAGAAGGAAGAATTTCTTTAAATACATGAGCTAATTTTCAGTATGAATTAGCAGTGAGGACCTCAGCTGATGCTGGACCCCAAAGGGCCACCGCCTGGCCTCCAAGCCAGAGGGCTGCAGACCTTTTTGGAAGTTAACTCTGTAAAGCCAGGAAGATGTGGGTTCAGTCCCACACTGATATAAACTGGCTGTGTGCTCCTAAGCTCCTAAGCTCAAGGTAGGATCCTCCAGGGTGGGTGTGCTGTGGGCAACCTGATCTGATCCTTGGGTGAGTCAGAGTGCAGCGCATGAGGAAGCCAGGGAAGTCTGGAAGCACCCGTCCAAAGCTCAGCTGTAGCAGTTGGGGTTTCCCTTTCTGCCTTCCTTGTACATGCTTTCTCTTGTCCTGGTCACTATGTTTTCAGGATGGGCGGACAGGCATGTGTGGTATGGCGCTATGGGGGTCTGTGTGTTTGGAAGCCAGAATGCAGAGTCTGTCCAAGAGGGGATCTGAGAAGGAGTGAGGCTGCCATTAGTTCTGCATGTCTTCTTTCTGGGCACAGTCCTCCATCCTTGGGTGAGGATGCCAAGAGAGGATGCCTTTGGGACAGCTGGGGAAAATACAAAAAAGTTAAGAATTAATTAGTTCATTACTGCAACAGATTGATTTTCACCAAAGGAAGATTAAAGAAGTCCAAAAGCCGAAGCTCAAGCATTTGCTTCTGTTTTAATTAAAGGGTTTTTTTTTGGGGGGGGGGATAGGGTAGGGGGTGTGGCAGGAGTTTTGAAATCTATAATTTCATAGTTATAGGGAGAACTAGCATGGAAACTCCCTTCACCTGTGCAGATCAGCCACTCTTTTATAAGTATTTTCTCCTTTATATTCAGAAGAAGTATAATAGAGTCTTGGACCTAGAAAGACCTGGGTTCAAGTCTCATCTCTGACCTTTATTAATTATTCTTCTGTAACTCATTCATTTTCAACCCTCCTGCCCTACCATTCTTCTGGCCTTTCTAACCTGGCCCTGGGCCATGTCCTGTTACCTTAGCCACTTTAAATACCCTGATGCCATTTTCCTCTATTTGTTTTCAGGAAGAACGGGGTTCAAATTTCACCGATGACCCTTGTTAACCGCATGGCCCTGGGTCAGTCACTTAGCTAGGGATATAAATAAAATTGGTTTCTTATAACTTAATTCAGAAAAACAACCCTTAGGTTTCACTGGACTGACAAAAAGGTTCATAACATAAAACTTGTTAAGAACCCTTGAATTAATCATTTTCTTCCCTTGAGACTCTAAAAGGCCTGGGGAAGGAGGATGGTGTTCCTCCTCTTCAGGGCATTAAATGAGGTCCTCCCCTCTTACTTTTGGTCAGAAAAGGAGAATAGTTTCCTCCTACACTTTTGTGCAGGGTAGCAAAAAAAAAAATGGTTTGGGATTGATAATGGGATTGGGGAAGAAAGGATTTAGAGGAGGATAGTGTTTCAGAATTGATAGTTAAAGACTGGTATAACCAAGGGCTTTTAGACTAAGGGGTTATACTAACATTAGTTTGTAATGGGGAACCCAAAGGGAAAAGACGCTCCCCTCCCAAGGGGATGCTCCATGACAGACCAGCCCTTGCTCACCTGGTAAGCAGGTATGTCCTATCCTAGCTGACTTAAGAATTTCGGGACACCTGCAAGGCTATGTGTTCCATATGGTAAGTGATTCCTATGAAGTCTAATGCTAGCATTAATTGTATGTGTGCATTCTAGTACGAAGTGTTCTCGTGAAACCACCAGTGTCATGGCTAGAAGATGAGGGAGGACCGTTACCAGAATCACCTCTGTGAGTAGATGCTGCCAAACATGGCGGTCTGTCAGTACCTTCATCACTGAATCAAAAGGGATAGATCTATAGGGTACCTTCAGACCTCAATGAGGAAACCCAAGATGAGGATCTCACTCCTAACCTTTATGGGTTTTACTATAAAGAACCTTGGGTCCAAAGATGAGAGGAACTTCAATCTTGGGCCTTTTGGGCTGTCTACAGACCCAATTCATTGCCATTCTTTAGCCTAATAAGGTCTCTTAAGCAGTGAGTCATTTGTCAGAAAAGGATCTGGGGGTTTTAGTGGCCTCCAAGCTCAATATGAGTTGAGTGTGTGATGTGGCAGCCACAGGAACCACTACAAATTTGGGTCTCATTAAGAGAGTCTGGGTTTCCAAAGATGAGGAGATGGTCATCGGTCCCTTGCACATGGTCAGACCATGGAAAAGTTAGAAAGTGACCAACAGAGAGTGACCAGGATACTCAGCTATCCTGAGTTGAAGAAAGGAGAAGGAGGGGTATAAGAGAAGGTGCAGGTAGGGTGGGGATGGGGATGCTGGTGTGGGTGGGAGATTGGGTTTGTTCCACTGTGTCTCAGAACCCAGAGCTGGGTAGCTGGAGGCTTGAGGGAAGCCCAGGTGGTTCTTTTTTTTTTTTTTTGGTTTCAATGAAATTTTATTTTGCACATCAAACACATTTTTAAACACTTGGCAAAGCACATAACATATATTCCCCCCCCCCCCATGTTGCCTTATCTAGCAAAAGCCAATTTAAGATTAAAATGGACAATTTTGATTACATAAAATTAGTTTTGGCATAACCAATGCAGATAAAATTAGAAGAGAAGCAAATAACCAGACATTTTTGCAGTAAGTTTCTCTAATAAGACAGAGGATATTCATTCATATTAATAAGAGCAAGCAAAAGTCATTCCCCAGATGATCTGAAAATGCAGTTTTCAAAGAAAACCAAGCTTTCAATACAGAGGAAAAAATACTCCAAATCTTTAGAGAAATGCAAATTATATCTCAAAGCATACTAGAAAAGTTGACAAAAAAGGAGAAAGACAAATGCCAGAGGGGCTGTGGAAAAGTGGATCTGGTAATGAACAGTTGGTATAACTGTGATCTGGCCCAGCCATTGTAGAAAGCAATGCTGAACAATGTGAAAAAAAAATTATTCAATTGCACATATCCTTTGACCCAGCAATCATACCATTACTCAGATTATACCTTCAAAGAGATCAAAGAAAAAAGACCTTTATGAATAAAAATATCCATAACAAGTCTTTTTTGTGGTGACAAAGAACTGGAAAGGGCATACTCATCACTTGAGGAATGGCTGAACATATGTTATATGAATGTTATGGAGTACTACTACACTATTAAGAAACATGGGAAGATTTATTGAGTTCATGCAGAATGAGGTGAGTAGATGCAGAAAAAAACAAGTTATTCAGTAACATTTTAAATGTCTTTGAAAGACCTAAGTACTCTGATCAATGTGATGACCAACCACAATTTCAATAGATTCATAATGACATATAAGACCAACCTCCTTGACAAAAGAGTTGATGGAATCAGAGTAGTGCAAAACAAGACAAAAATTTTTTGGATGTGGTCAATCCAAGAATTTGACTTGATTATAAATTATTTGTTATAAGGATCTTCTTTTTCAAATGAGGGGGTGGGATAGAAGGCAGTTTTCATTAACTAGCAAGATTACAAAATGTTTACATCTGAAAATGAGAATGTAAGACATTTACATGAAAACAGTCATAAAATCTAGATTCAAACTAGTGAACAGATCATTCCATACACAGACCAAACTAAGCATGTTTTAGTATTTGAAGAGTTATCTGAAGAGGGATTAGAAAAATTGTGATTAGCCCCAGAGGGCAGAATTAGGGATGGAAGTCATAAAAGAAGCAAATTTAGCTTTGACAAGGAAGGGGCTGTCTTGAAAAATAGTGGATTCTCTCACTGTAGGTCTTTAAACAGAGACTGGATGACTTATTTGACAGCAAATGTATGGTCAGGTATGGGTTAGACAGGATGGAGGCCATTTCTCATTGATTCTGTGACCTCTTGAAGGGGATATCTTTCCCTTTAGGTCTCAATGACAACTCGATCTACTAAACAGAAGATAAAAGCAGAAGTGCAACAGATAATGGCAATTTGGTGGTCACTTCAATAGCAAACTAGGGTATTCAAATAGCATGGGATATAGCTTTGTGACCTCAATACCATTTCTGATTTATAAGTTAAAACTACTGCAAAGTTAGTTTCTCTGTGATATCCAAATCTTCATTTTGTTGTGAAGGGGAAAAGCTAATATAGAAATTCAACAGTGCTCCTTAATATTAATACTAATACATTCACAAGACCATTAAGCTAAGTGGAGCACAGGCTTTTATGGGAAATGAACAAAATCTACACAACAAAGATTTGAAATCCATTTTATTACATTAATGTGACTTACAATTGATAACAGACTACCTTTACTTCGTATGTTAATTTTGTAATAATCCAGAGTGGTGCCAGTTCTGACAGCTCCGAGGAAAAGGAATTTCTCCTTTACTGGCTTCTCCAATCTTTTGGGACAACTCTGCCAACAGGGGACAGGTTCCACTCGATTCCAGTCTGTGTTGCCGAATATGCCCAAATGGCAAGACAGAAAGTGGCTCCACTTAGCAATATTGGGGTGCCATACTTATCATGAAAATTAGGCAGCCTGTCCTGGTGGTTCTGCCTCTCAACAGTTTGCTGAAAGCTGCGAATTGAGAAGTGGCTCAAAGCCCTCCTAAACAAAGGGAACATCGCCAAAAGAGCAAGAAGAAACCACAAGGGACTCAGGGTGTCGACAGCGCTCCAAGCGCGTTGCTTCATCCTTGCAAGAAGTCAAAAGAACACCCTTTACCAAGATAAGATCCAAATGGTTACAGGACATAGACATAAAAAACAATACTATAAGCAAATTAGAAGATCAAGGACTAGTCTACCTGTCAGATCTATGGAAAGGGGAGCAGTTTATGACTAAGGAAGAGTTGGAGAACATCACTAAAAACCAATTAGATGATTTCGATTACATTAAATTAAAAAGTTTTTGCACAGATAAAACCAATGTAATCAAGATCAAAAGAAAAGTAGTAAATTGGGAAACAATCTTTACAACTAATGATTCTGACAAAGGACTCATTTCTAAGATATGCAGAGAACTGAGTCATATTTTTAAAACAAAAAGCCATTCCCCAATTGACAAATGGTCAAAGGGTATGCAAAGGCAATTTACAGATGAGATCAAAGCAATCCATAGCCATATGAAAAAATGCTCTAAATCATTAATTATTAGAGAAATGCAAATTAAAGCTTTGCTGAGGTACCACCTCACACATCTCAGATTGGCCAGTATGACCAGGAAGGATAATGATCATTGTTGGAAGGGATGTGGGAAATCTGGGACACTATTGCACTGATTGGTGGAGCTGTGAACTCATCCAACCCTTCTGGAGAGCTATTTGGAACTATGCCCAAAGGGCAACAAAAATGTGCATACCCTTTGACCCAGCAATACCACTACTGGGTCTATACCCTGAAGAGATGAGGAAAAAGGGTAAAAACATTAAATAAATAAATAAATAAATAAATAAATAAAAACATTAAAAATATTTATAGCAGCCCTGTTTGTGGTGGCAAAGAATTGGAAATCCAGTAAATGTCCTTCAATTGGGGAATGGTTTAGCAAACTGTGGTATATGTATGTCATGGAACACTATTATTCTATTAGAAACCAAGGAGGGATGGGAATTCAGGGAAACCTGGAGGGATTTGCATGAACGGATGCTGAGTGAGATGAGCAGAACCAGAAAAACAATGTCCACCCTAACAGCAACATGGGGGTGATGTTCAACCTTGAAGGACTTGCTCATTCAATCAGCGCAACAATTGGGAACAATTTTTGGCTGTCTGCAAAGGAGAGTGCCATCTGTATCCAGATAAGGAGCTGTGGAGTTTGAACAAAGTACAAGGACTATTCCCTTTAATTTGGAAAAAAAAAACCAGATGTCTTATGGTTTGATCTGGTTACCTCTGAGAATTCTGTTCTCTTTAAGGATATGATTTCTCTCTCCTCACACCCAATTTGGATCAAGGTACAACATGGAAACAAAGTAAAGACTGACGGAGTGCTATCTGTGGGGGGGGGGTGGGGGGGAGGGAAGCAAGATTGGGGAAAACTGTAAAACTCAAATAATATCTTTAATAAAAATTAAGAAAAAAAGAAGTCAAAAGAAAGCCCAGGTGGATCTTGATGCTTGCATTGCCCCCAGGACCCTGGCTTAGGATTCCCTGAGGATGCCACTCACCTGGCTCCCTCTTCTCTCAGATTCATGTTGGAATTGCCTTCTCTGGCCCATCCCAGATAAACCCAAGCCCAAGGGTTCCCCTTCTCTTTGGAGCCCCCACAGTCTGGCCCCAATCTTTCCACTTGGCTATAACAGGTCTCACCACCATTTATTTATGACCATAATAGGTCTTATCAACATTTATTTATGACTGAGTGGCTCAGTGGATGGAGCCCTCCACCCAAGAGGACTTGAGTTTGAATTTGCCTCAGAATTTGCCTAACTGTATGTGACCCTGGGCTAGTCACTTCATCCTGTTTGTCCTAATCCACTGGAGAATGAAGTGTCCAACCCCTCCAGTGTCTTTGCCAGGAAAACCTTATGGGCAGTATTGGTGGACCATGGGTTCATGATGAGTCAGACATAATTGAACAGCATGTATGAGGCTCTGTATTAGTGGAGCTACAGACACCGTGCTTGGTGTGTGTGTGTGTGTGGGGGGGAATACAAAGAGAAAGGTGAGATAAACCCTGCCCTCAGGGGAAGGTATAGTGGCAGTTCAGATGGCAAGACCCAGGGCTCCTTGGGGACTGTGATGACTCCAGTTGGAAACACAAATTTTCAGTACTGATGACCAAGATTTCCTCAGTCTTGAGCTCTTCCAAATGGTCATTTTTGCGGGGTTTTTTTGGTATCATGTCATAAACCAGGCCTCCCTCTTCTTCCCTCTCTCCTCCTCTTCCTACATTCCATATTCCCCCTCAAACAAAACCCAAACCTTCCTTCCTTCTGACTCCCACATGGGTCTGGTCCCTTCTCTGACCCAGGACTGGTTTTTGGTTTTTTTCCTTCAGGGGCCTGGACTTTTCCAAACCTTGGCACAGCAGTTACATCCAGGCCAGAAAACAGATCTCTGAGAATTTACACGTTCTTCATCCCATCCTGAGAATGTTACTGGACCTGGGTTATGCAACGTTCGCTGATAAGCTCTTACTGGACATGACCAAATTCAGGTAGAACCTGCTTTTGAAGGTGATCCAGTAAATAGAAACCAAAGTACTCCCAGGCCTTTGCTAAACCCTGGGGATCCAAAGCAAAAATTAGAGGTCTTGGCCTGAAGGAGTTTACATACTGATGGGAGAATCCACAAGAGAGGGTGACCAGGAGGAGAATGAGAAGGAGTGGTCAGGCTGGGAGGGAGTGGACCAAGAGGAGCAGTCAGAGGAGAAGAGGGGGCTCAGCAATGTTAAATACTACAGAACAGATGAGAAGGGCCAGCCTGAGAGTCCAGGGGTCTGAGTTCCAGTTCTGCTTTCCATTCTTACTGCTTATTTGGACAAATCACTTGGAACTTGGTTTCCTCATCTGCAAAATGAAGGGGGTGGAAAAGTTGGCCTCTCTATACCCAGGAGCCTTTGGGGAGAACCTGCCAGAGGACAAAATGACAGCTTCTTTGTCTAGTCTCTGTACCTGCCCCTTCCAGATCAGGAAGCGCCCCCATCACTGACCCTTAGGCTTCCTCTCCCTTCAATATGCTGCCCCCTCGGGCTCCCCACCCTGTTGGGCACATTCCCTCCTGCAGCTGGGGTGGCCCTGCATCCTTTTGTTCTCCAGGCCTTGCTATTTGCCTGGCAGACCACTACTTTCTAGAGGGTAGGCTCTTGAGCCCAGCTCAAGTGTGAACTAAAACAATTGGATTCTTCTAATTTTTCTTCAGTGCTTTGCACCTAAATAAAACCCCACACCTAATAAATGCTTTTTCATTCATTTCTTTAAAAAATTATTTTTTTCCAACTACCTGCAGAAATAGTTTTCAGCACTTATTTTTCATTATTTTTCATTTTTTTTTATTTTTTTGGTGCAGATTCATTATTTTTTTTAGCACTGATTTTTTTAATAAGGTTTTGAGTTCTACATTTTTTTTCTCTTCCCCTCCCTTCCCTTTCTCCTACCCTTGACAGAGGGCAGTCTAACATAGATCATACATGTATAGCTATGTTAAACATATTTTCATATTGATCATGTTGTGAAAGAAGAATCAGAACAAAAAACAAAAAAAAACTGAGGGGGGGGAACAGAAAACAAATTTTAAAAATGGAAAGAAAATGAAGCCTTGGTCTGCATTCAGTTCCATAGTTCTTTTTCTGGATGTGGATAGTATTTTCCATCACGAATCCTTAATAATTGTTTCTGATTATTGTACTGCTGAAATGAACATGTCCATCATAGTTGATCTCCATCCAATGTTGTTATTAGTATATGAAATGTTCTCCTGGTTCTGCTCACTTCACTCAGCATCAGTTCATGCAAGTCTTTCCAGGTCTTTGTGAAGTCCATATGTTCATGATTTCTTTCTTTTTTTAATTCTTTTAAAAAATGTTTATTTTTACAATTACATGCAAAGATAGTTTTTAACAATCAATATTGTGGTAAAGTTTTGATTTTCACATTTTTCTTTCTCCCTCACTTCCCTCCCTCCTCCTCCTGACAGAAAGTGATCTAATATAGATTATACATATATAAAACAATGGGTTGTTTCTTTGCTTTTTTCTTTTTGCTTTTTTGCAAGACAGTGGAGTTAAGTGACTTGCCCAAGGTCACACAGCTAGTGTCTGAAGTCAAACTCAGGTCCTCCTGACTCCAGGGACAGTACTCTATAAAACTATGTTAAATATAGATCCCTAGGGGGCGGTTAGCTGGTGTAGTGGATAAAGCACTGGCCCTGGAGTCAGGAGTACCTGGGTTCAAATCCGGTCTCAGACACTTAATAATTACCTAGCTGTGTGGCCTTGGGCAAGCCACTTAACCCCAGTGCCTTGCGAAAACCTAAAAAAAATAAAAAAAGATCCCCAATTAATCACATTATGAAAGAAGAATTAAATCAAAAAGGGGAAAAAAAAACATGAGGGGGGGAAGAACTCCATAATACATAGAACAAATTTTAAAAATTGAAGATAGTAAACTCCACAGTAGCTTCTCTGGATATGGGTGGTGTTTTCTATCGTAAGTCTTTTAGAATTGTCTTTGATTATTGTACTGCTGAGATGAATAAGTCCTTCTTACTTGATCATCACCCTATATTGCTGCTAGTGTGTTTAATGTTCTCCTGGTTCTACTCATCCCACCCAGCAACAATTCATACAAGTTTTTCCAGGCTTTTCTGAAGTCCCGTCCCTTGTGTTCCATCACATACATATAACATAGTTTGTTCAGCCATTCCCTAATTGATGAGCATCCTCTCAATTTCCAATTCTTTGCCACTATGAAGAGAGCTGCTATAAATATTTTTGTACATGTAGGTTTTTTACCCTTTTTTGTGATCTCTTTGAGATATAGACCTAGTATCAGTATAACTAGATCAAAAGGTATGCATTGTTTTATTGCCCTTTGGGCTTAATTCCAAATTGCTCTCCAGAATGGTTGGATCAACTCATAACTCCACCAACATTATCCCTTCCCACATTGATTATTTTCTTTTTTTTTTTTGTCAATATTGGCCAAGTGTGAGATAGTGCTTCAGAGCTGTTTTAATTTGCATTTCTCTAATCAGTAATGATTTAGAGCATTTTTTCATATTACCTTAGATAGTTTTAATTTCTTCATCTGAGAGCTTACTTGTTCATATTCTGTGACCATTTATCAATTGAGTATGACTTGTATTCTTATCAATTTGACTTGGTTCTCTATTATTTTGGAAATGAGTTTTTTTAAATCAGAAACACTAGCTGTGAAAATTGTTTTCCCAACTTACTGCCTTCCTTGTAATCTTGGTTGTTGCCCAGGTTTTATTTGTACAAAATTTTTTGTTTTTGTTTTTTTTAGGTTTTCGTAAGGCAAATGGGGTTAAGTGGCTTGCCCAAGGCCACACAGCTAGGTCATTATTAAGTGTCTGAGGCCGGATTTGAACCCAGGTACTCCTGACTCCAGGGCCGATGCTTTATCCACTATGCCACCTAGCCGTCCCTTGTACAAAATTTTTTAATATCATGTAATCAAAATTATCCACTTTTCATTTAAAAATGTTCCCTATCTTTGGGCATAAACTCCTTCCCTTTCCAACTAGCTTACGGTATCACCTTTTATGTCTCAATCCTGTACCTATTTCAACCTTATCTTTGCATAGGGTGTGAGGTATTAGTCTGTGATACTATTTTCCAGTTTTTCCAGTAGTTTTTGTAAAATAGTAAGTTCTTATTTCAGAACCTGAAGTCTTTGAATTTATCAAAGAATAGATTACTTTAGATTACTTTAATCATTTCCTGCTTTCTTTTGCACCTAATCGATTCCATTGATCCATCACTCTATTTCTCAGTCAGTACCAAGCAGTTTTGATGATTGATGCTTTGTAATATAATTTTTGATCATACAGTTAGGCCACCTTCCTTTGTAATTTTTTTGATTAATTTCCTTGATATTCTTGACTTTTTGTTCCTCCGTTTGAATTGTTTTACTATTTTTCTAGCTCAATAAAATGTTTTGGTATCTTGGTATGACACTGAATTAGTAATTTAATTCAGGTAGAATTATCATTTTTATTATATTAACTTGACCTACCTGTGAACAATTAATATTTGTCTAGTTATTTAGATCTTATTTTATTTATGTGAAAAGTGTTTTGTAGTTGTTTTCATATAGTTTCTGACTTTGTCTCAGCAGGTAGATTCCTAAGTATTTTATGTTGTCTATAGCTACTTTTTTTTTTTTTTTTTAGGTTTTTGTAAGGCAAACAGGGTTAAGTGGCTTGCCCAAGGCCACACAGCTAGGTACTTAGTAAGTGTCTGAGACCGGATTTGAACCCAGGTACTCCTGACTCCAGGGCCAGTGCTTTATCCACTACACCACCTAGCTGCCCCCTCTCTCTCTCTACTGTTTTTAATAGGAATGGGTGCTATATTTTGTCAATAGCTTTTTCAGCATCTATTGAAATAATCACATGATTTCTGGTAGTTTTGTTATTGATATGGTCAGTGATGCTGATAATTTTTTAAATATTGAACCAATCTACCAATCTACCAATTGAACAAATTACCAGTCCACTAACTGAACCAATCTGGTATAAATCCTACCTGATCATGCTGTATTATCCTAGAGACAACGTGCTATAATCATTTTGCTCATATCTCATGAGCAAATATCATTAGGGAAATTGGTCTATAGTTTTCTTTTTCTGTTTTGACTCTTCCTGGTGTAGGTATCAGCATCATATTAGTGTCATAGAAGAAATTTGGTAGACCTCCTTTATCTATTTCAATTTCAATTCATTCATTTTTTGATCCCATCATCTTTAGCTTTTCATTTTTATTGACATTGCCTTTTATCCATCATTTTTGTAACTTGAGGTTATAGGATTTTTCTCCTGAATTAGTTTGGTTCACTCATTGGAAAATTAAAATCTGTTTTTCAAAACTGTTTTATCAGTTATATTTGATCTTAACTTTGCTGTGGTGTTTGATTTCTTTCCTTTTCTTTGCAATTAGAGCTAAAGGTCCCATGGATTGTGAAAGTTTGAGAAATGATGTGTCTATCCATGCCAGAAAAACGGAGGAGAAATTAATGAATACTTGGTATCCCAAGGTGATCAATCTCTTCACTAAGAAAGAAGCACTTGATGACATTAAACCAGAAAAACTGGATTCTTTCTATAACTGTGTGTCCACGCTATTGTCAAATCAGGTGAATATATCTCTCTTTTGGGGGGTTTAAAATATTACTCAATGTGGAGTCTGGATAAAAGCTCATTTAAACTCTTGAGTCCTTGTATTCCTCATCTGTGAAATGGAAAATCACAATTCTTGGGTTAACTGGTGGTGAAAATGCTTTTTAAACCTTCAAGCTCTACAGAAAATGTAATATATTATTATTGGCTTTGGGAGAGGTCCATTTATTTTTTTAAGGTATTTTGCAAGGCAAATGGGGTTAAGTGGCTTGCCCAAGGTCACACAGCTAGGTAATTATTAAGTGTCTGAGACCGGATTTGAACCCAGGTACTCCTGACTCCAGGGCTGGTACTTTATCCACTGTGCCACCTAGCCGCCCCCCCCATTCATTTTTTATTTGTTCATTGAGCATATATATGTATATACATATATATATGTGTGTGTATATATATACATGTATATATATGTATATATATATATATATATATATATATATATATATTTAGGTTTTAGCAAGGCAAATGGGGTTAAGTGGCTTGCCCAAGGCCACACAGCTAGGTAATTATTACGTGTCTGAGACCATATTTGAACTCAGGTACTCCTGACTCCAAGGCTTGTGCTCTATCCACTGCACCACCTAGCTGCTCCTGAGCATACATTTCTTTAGGGTCTAATTTATGCAGAATCATTGTTCTAGAGATTGGGTGGGAGAGAGCTACCATGTTCAGTTTACCCATAGCCTCAGCCTTCATGGATTTATTGTCTAGGAGGTCCCCCACCAGGATACCCAATATCAAAAGCAAGTGTGTTAGGGAGTTGTAAAATGGAATACCATGGGTGGAAAGTTGTTTCTACTCTGGGAAGAGTAAGGGAAGCTTCCCTGGCAGAAGTAATTTTAAGCTGGGCCTCAAAGGGTGGGTAGAAATTCATTAGGCTGAAAGGTAGAGTAGGGAATAGTGGGAGCCAACAAAGGTCAGGGCATTTGTAGGACAAAGACTTAACTAGTCCAGTTTGACTGGAGTGTTGAGGGTTTCTAGATTAGAAATTCTTAACTTTTTTCTTTCTTCCCTCAGTGACCCTTGTGTCAGTCTGCAGAAGTTTAAAGATCCTTTCTCAGAATTACGTTTTAAAATATGTAAAAGGAAATAGCTACCAAATTATGTTGAAATACAAGAGGCAGTGAGTAGATAGAGTGATGGACCTAGAGTCAGAAAGACTGAGTTCAAATTTGGCCTCAGAAGCTTTCCTAGCTGTGTGATTCTGGGCAAGTAACTTAACCTTGTTTGTCTCAGTTTCCTCTTCTGTAAAATAAGTTGGAGAAGGAAATGACAAACTACTCCAGTATCTTTGCCAAGAAAACCCCAACTGAGGCCATGAAGAGTTAGACATGACTGAAAATGACTAAACAATAGCTTTATTAAAATAAAAAAAAATTGAGACTCTCCTAACCCTATAAGTCCATGGGTCTTATGTTAAGAAGCCCAATTTTTGAAATTTGGGAGAGTTGGAGGGGTGAGAATTGGCTTAAATCTGTTACAAAAGCTGCTTGAGTAAGTTTGAAGTTAGAGGCTTCTGTTTTTTCTTAATATTTTTAAATTTTTCTTTTTTTATTAATTTTTTTTAATTTAAAAAAATTTAAAAATATTTTATTAAATTGCAAATGGAGGGCAGTCACAGAAGTACCTCAAATATTTGAATTTAGTAAATCTGAATTTTTGTTTGTTTTAATAGATTTCCCCTATTAAAGATAAGCCATTCTAGCCAATTTTCAGTTTACCCATGAGTCTTGGTAGTCTAGCTTTTTGGGCTCAGGAATTATATCAGTAGAATTTTTCTAGTGCTTGGGGTCAACCCAAAGTAGACCTGGAAACATCCATGAATGACAATGGTGGTCTCTATTCCTCCTGAAATATGGTCATCTTTTCTTTGGGCTCCCAACCCTCACTTACTCTCACTCTCAAAGGTCACGATGTTCAATAAGGGAGAGAATAAGTTCACAGGTGGGAGCTGCTCAAAGATGCATGGGAAGTAGCATCCTGTTCTTTTGCTTTGTATTTGGGGAGAGGGAGGTGGCCTATATAATATATTCATTGTGGAAAAATCATATCTGCCTTTGGACTTTAAAACAAGAAGCTGCTAGAGAAAGATACCATTCCTTTGCCATGGCCAGTTAGGGCAGAAATCAGTGAGTGAAGAAGAAAAACAGTTGAAATATTAAGTATAATGAGCTGAATAATAATAATAATAATAATATAGAGAATAATGAGCAGAATGAGCTAACTGGTCAAAGGCATCGTAAAGTAAGGACCAAATAAGATAAACTGAATTTTGTTCTTAAAAATTGTATAAAAAGCAAAGGTAAAGTTTGCATTTATTAAAGTAATAAGATCCACTTGTGTTATGATCCAGCTGAGAGATCTGTTACAGAGAACGGTGGAAGGATTTGTATATCTCTTTAATCCTGATGACAAAAGATATCTGCCAATATTCAAGATGGAATTGACATTTGATGATGAAAGAATGGACTTTTACCCGACTTTTCAAGATCTGCAAGAAGTTGTGGGAGGTGTGGTGGATCGAATTGGAGAAACTCTGCAGGTGGGGCGACTTCTTTATCCTTGGAGTTGAAATAATAACTTTCAGAAGTTTGGGCCATTATTAATATGGATCTAGAGCCACTTAGAGTTGTAGTCTCACAATGGTTTTCCTTCCTATACATGTTTCTATACTCATTACAAAATGGCTAGCCATTGGAGATGAACTTTTCCATACTTAGCTAACCTATACTTTAGAAAGTTGGTTGATCTGTTAGCAGAGCCATACTGTGAATGTTAAAATAAGCCAACATAGATTAAGTAAAGGACCAATATACCTATATATCTATATATCTATATCTCTCTATATGTATATTTATGTATATACTTACGTATATACTTATATATATATATATATATATAAAAATGTAAACACACATACATAACTATATATAAAAAACAACAATAGTGTTAAATAGTGTTAAGCATTAGTGTTGTAGAGAAAGTCAAAAAGGAACTCAAAGAACTTGAAATGCAATGGAATGTTCCAGAGCCTTCCAATGTAGCCTTCTAAATCTCCGAGTCTCCTCCTCATGGCAGTGAGGTTTTAGAATAAAACTTTGTGGAGGGAGTTAGTATAAATATGAGAAAAAATATTGCAATCCAATAAAAATGAAGACTTTATTGATGTCTTATTTTTACATCACTGTTATTTAAAACAATTTCATTATTCTGATCCAGTCAACCTTCCTGAATACCATCTACTCCTCTCTATTAGTAATTCTGCAAAATCTGAAACCATTAAAAAAAATTGAATCCTCCTTCTTTTAGTTAAAATCTTAAAAGAATGGGCAAAATAGGAAATATATACATATATATCAGCATAGAGACATATATGAAATGGCACATATCATTCAATTTCATATATTTAATGTATGTATGTAAATACATGTAGATACATGTATGGTTAGAGTGTGAAATACAGATTTATGAAGATCGGAGTTTGAATATGGTCTCAGATAATTACTAGCTGTGTGACCCTGGGCAAGTCATTTAACTTTTATGTCTTAGTATCCTCATTTGTAAAATAAGGAGAACAGAAACCTTTACCTCCTAGGATGTCAAGTGAATAAATATAAACTTTAAAGCACCATATAAATGATAACCTTTCAATTCATTTATTACATATATGCATGCATAGGAGACTTTCACTTCTGATGCATATTGACTATATGATTCTATTATAGATATAGATATGTAAATATGTATATATATATATATATATATATATAGATACATAGTCAGTTCTACAGTTATGAGGCAGATCACCTCTTAAAAACCTCTGCATTGCAAATTTGTAAAATAACCAACCACAGGGCTTATGGAAAAAAGTTATTAACCTGGGAACAAAGCACAACCTCAAACCAACTCAGTAGATGAGGTAAGGCATTTTGGGACAGTTTGGGACAGGTTGCTGCCTTACTCAGACACAGGAATGCCCGGGGTACTGGGGAGAAAAGGGATTCGTATAGAGCAGAGTTGGGGGGGGGGAACTGCAGGTGGGAGTACAGTCTATCGACAGAGGACATAATGAATTGCCAAAAGAGAGTTGGGTACTATTGAGGAATTGGTTGTTAGAAACTTCTGGGGGTCTTCTTGGGAGTAGTCAGATGCCCAGCAGGGAGGGGCCCCAGATCTTCCTAGGGGTTGACAAGAGACAATACTCAAAAAATATCATCAGTATACATGCATAGTTACATGCCTGCAGATAGACACAGATATATAGGTATGTGGATATGTAGACCTCACTGGATAGATAGCTGTAGCTATATCCATATCTATATATCTATCTATATTTCTATATCTATCTCTATATATCTCTATATATCTATCCATATCCATATCTCTCTATCTATCTCTATCTCTCTATCTCTATCTCTATCTCTATCTCTATACATATATATCTAAGGTTATAAATTGAACTGAGGTGCCATCTGCTTTGGTAGAGGGAGATCCCCACTGGGAACTGAAGTCACCATTCTGCACTCTTTCCCTAAACAGATGAGTATTATCATTTTGATGGCTGTTTATTGCTAACCTGGCCGCTTCTTTGAATTTCTTAGAATGTTCAGACTGTCCCCTCTTGGCTGGGCAGTGCTCCCACCTTGGTAAACCTGAGCACAGAACTTCCTGACCACGTTGTGGAATGGGCCTTGAATTCTCTGAGGGAAGAAGTGAATCTGAACTTAGAAGGACCTAAGAAACACTTTAATGAATACGGTATGTGGCTCTGGGTTGGACCCCAACCCTTCAGCTTAAAACATCAATAACAAAAATAACCAAACAATAGTGTTTTTGGACTGGAGTTTTGACACCATTGTCTGGTTACTTGTTACTCAGGAGATGTGAGTCATTAAGTGATGGAATGGAATTGGGAATGGCCTTTGAGATATTCTTGTCTGGTACCAGAATTGTCCAGATCTAGGACATTTAGACCCAGAGAACTAAAGTGATTTCTCTGAGATCTCACAAGAAAGACCCTGGACTGAGCCCTGGGGTCCTGAACCCTGCATGGTGGTCCCCCTTCTCTAGGAGGGAGCCCCTTCCTAAGGGAGCTGTGAGACTTTAAAGTGGAGATAACTTTCCTCATCTCCCAAACCCCAACTCTTCCATAAATCCTGAGGCTTCTAGAGCCAAAAGATGGCCTTTGGACACTGGAAGGTGACCAAGGACCTCGTGGCTTTTTATGGAAAACTGTTGTATTATAAACTGGAGGGTCTATTATAAAAACCTTAATTACCCAGATTATTGAAAGCAGCAGAGTATCCATTCTCCAATTAGTGCTGACAACACTAAATTCATGGAAATTTTAAAAATTTTGATGTAATTGTAATTTGATGATTAATTTTCAGTTGAAAAATATAGTTGGCTTATTGATGGAACTGCAACTGAACAAATAAAAAAATTTCTGGCAGAGGATCACACTTTTGATGAGTACACAGAGGTAAGTTTTAATTCTCTTCTTTATATGTGAAATCTGAGATTCTTTTTTTTTTTAATGATTTAAGGCAATAGGGTTAAGTGACTTGTCCAAGGAGATACAATTAGGCAATTATTAAGTGTGAGATTCTTAATTATAAAATTTGGGATGTATTTTTTTCTCTAAAAAATGTGGCAACTGGGGTGGCTGGGTGGCGCAGTGGATAGGGGCGGCTCGGTGGTGCAGTGGATAAAGCACTGGCCCTGGAGTCAGGAGTATCTGGGTTCAAATCCAGTCTCAAAGACTTAATAATTACCTAGCTGTGTGATCTTGGGCAAATCACTTTACCCCATTGCCTTGCAAAAACTAAAAAAAATTATAAAATAAATAAAAATGTGGCAACATGGATTGACTTATTTGGCAAATCACTTCATAATAGCTGACATTCTATGGCAATTTAAAGCGAAGAAAATACTTTACAAATATTACCTTCTCTGATCCTCACAACAGCCCTGGGACTTGGGTGCTGTTATTATTTTGCCCATTTTGCAGATGAGGTTGAAAGGAGTTAAGTGACTGGTCCAGTGTTTACACAACTAATAAGTATCTTAAAGTTCTTAAAGAAGAATTTAGTTCTTCACTCTGAGCCAAGTATTCTTTCTGCTGGGACACTTAGTTGCCTCTCTGTGCCTTAGTTTCTCCATCTATAAAATGAAAGTTGTACTTCTAAGGAACATTCCTGCTCCAAATCTGATTCTTTGGTCCATTTTTAGAAAATTCATAGGTGCTTTAATATTTTATTTATTCTCCAATCTTATCAATGGTACAGATAGCAAATCATCCTAGCTTCCTTTCTAATAATGCATTTCATGAGTGATATCATTTTTACCTTGGGAGCATAAGTCATAATTGGTAATGGAGATAAATGGCTCTATACAATTGCACACAAAAGGAAATTTAGAATTGGACACTCTAAAGGTGCCCATCAATTAGGTATTGGCTGAATAAACTGTAGTTTGAGAATGTAATGGAGTATTATTGAAATCTTGTTCCCACATTCCTACTTACTCTGAGAAAGATAAAAAGATTTTAAAAAGCCCCTCTATAACAAATTCCCACCTTGGTCATGTACAAAAATGTATATTATAATATGTACTGAAAACATGAAGATTAAATCATAGGCAAAAATGGGTCAGATCATCCACACCTTCCTGTCAACTATGAATCTGGTTCATCTTCTCCTATAAACCTTCAAGGATTCTAGAGATCTTCATCTAAATCCAAGGTTATGTATCTTGGGTTTGTGAGCCTAAAAACCATTTTTTTAATATTTGTATTTCAATTTAGCTAGTTTTTGAAATCTTTTATGGTTTTTATGCATTTAAAAACATTGTTAGTTTAAAAATTAATTTTAAAAGATAGAATAAAAACAATTATACACAAAATAAATGGAAACACTGAGAACCGAATCCTGTGTTTTAGCAGCTCTGTGGGTAACTCCTGAATATTCAGAGTAAAAGGTAAAACATTAGAGATGATTTGAAGTTGTGCCAGTAGGTTACATAAACCTTTCAGAATTATATCTAGAGGAATGAGCTTTTCTAGAGGTTTTTTGGGACTGTAATATCTAAACTACCCATAGTTCCTTTCTTTGAGCCAAGCTTTTAAAAGAAAAAAACCCAAGCAAACCACAAAATGGCAGACCTAGAATGTAGAGGCTTCATACTGGCTCTCAGAAAGGGAAAATGGAGATTTCTGAGAGGCAACTTGTGATGGAAAGCTGTTGGATTTGGAGTTGGAGGGCCTAGTGTTCAAGTCCAACTCTACCTGTCTGTCTGGGCAGTCATTGGTGGGTTCCCAGCTCTTAGATAAGATTCTTTTGTATGCTCCTCCTGACCCAACACCATCGGATACTGATCACATTCCACAATGTAGTTAACACATTAGTGAACAACCTTGAAGCTGGAGCCTCATTGCATTGGTGGCCATCCATCCTCTAGGGTGGCTACCAAATATTCCTTTCAGTTTTGCATAATGATTTCTGACAGTGGGACTTTCTCCCTACATGACTTATTCCTTCAGAAAACCTGTGTCTAGGCTGGACGATCACAAAGGCTGCTGTTAACCTCATGGGTGATGGGTATGTGAGGTTATCTGGCAAAGTGAGCTCAAGTTGCCCAGCCTAATCAAGCTCTTGTCTCCTCCTGTTCACAAGATACAAGGAGAGAATATGCTAAATGACTTGGGAAGAACATACCAGATGGTCAACATGGTACCATGGCTACAATGGGGAATGGGCATTCCTCCTGTGCTTGTGATGGCTACAATCCATCCTGTGCCATAGTTCCTTTTTTTCTGAAGTTCATTCACTCATGGTTTCTTTCAGATCAATGGTACTCCATTACATCATATACCATAATGGTTCAAACATTTTCCAATTGATGGGCATCCTATCAATTTCCAATTCTTTGCCACTATAAAAAGTATTGCTTGAAATATTTTTTTGTACATGTGGGTCTTTTCTCCTTTTTAAATTCTCCTTGAGATACAGACGTGGTGGTGGTATTGCAGGATCAAAGAGTAGCACAATTTTATAGACTGTTGAGTATAGTTCCAAATTGCTCTCTAGAATGGTTGGATCAGTTCATAACACCACCAACAGTGTGTTAGTGTCTCGGATTTCCCACATTCTCTCCAACACCAATCATTTTCCTTTTTTTTGTCATCTTATCCAATCTGATAGGTGTGAGGTGGTACCGCAGAGTTTTTTAAATTTGCATTTCTCTAATTAGGAATGACAGAACACATGACTATAGAGAGCTTTAACTTCATCTGAAACTGCTTGTTCATATCCATTGTCTTTTATTTAATCTTTAAGCGTATAGAAGAATTTTCATACCTTGCTAAAGAAATCATGATGCTGCCACAGTTAGCTCATTTCCCCATGGTACGTTTGGACTGTGATGATTTGAAGGAGGGACTGGTGAATAAAGTAAAAGGCTATTCAAATTTGCTTTTGAATGACTTAGCTTCAAAACACAGAAGTGAGAATGAAAGGTGAGTAGAATGGTTTTCCCAATATTGAATTTTTAGGAATGAAGCAATTCTTTGGTTCTTGTTAATTCTTGGATGATTCTAGCTAGTGTCAATACATTAAGTATCTATTCAGTATGTTGGGCATTGCACAGACACATAACAAAGAAAGGGGGGGAACCAAATGATACTACTTTCTTTTTTTCCCAATTACATGCAAAGATAATTTTCAACATTCATCTTTTTGTAAGATTTTGTGTTCCACATTTTTCCACCTTCCTTCTCCCTCCCCATAATCTGATATACTCATCCCATATGCAATCATATTTAACATATTTCCATATTAGTCATGTTGTGAAAGAAGAATCAGAGCTAAAGGGAAGAAAAACAACATGAGAGAAAAAAACAAGTTTTAAAAAGTGAATATAGTATGCTTTGGTCTACAGTCAGACCCTTGTTTCGACTCACTAGAGGAGCCCAAATGATACTCTGGTTAATTTTAGATCTTGGAGGCTTTTTTAGATCATTCTATATATTAACACCATTTGAATAAATCTTTGTTTGCCACTCTTTGCTGAGATGGTATCTTATTGTAGTTGGGGTTAATTTATTAGCATCTTAAACAGACAGGACTGCGTCAGTCATTTGAGACTCATTTTTCTTTAGGCCTACTTGTATCTTTTTCTATTATGTCTTTAGTAATTTCTTTTGTTAGGTCCTTTGCAAATCTGGGTCATCTTTCACTCCTAATTTCTTTGGGAACCATGATAGTTAACTTGCTATAAATTCCCTTGACCTTCAAGAACACATGAAGTCCTCGCTCTGGAGCAACTTGCAATGATAATAGTAGCATGCAGATGGACACTAATGATGTGCCAAGAGAGTTGGCAGAATCACAAAAACCTGGCTTCTTGTTTTTTCCTGAGACATCGCTTTGCTTCGCTTCTCTGTTCTCCAGGCAACTTTCTATGGATGTAAATTGCAGAGAAGGTTTTGATCCATGTCTCTATAGGGAGTTTCCTTGTTGGAAGTTCACTATACTAATGAAATCTCAGATCTGGCCTCCCGCCTCCCGCCTCCCAATCCCCAACTAGATCCTTGTTTGATGGAATGAGTATCTGTGTTAACTGGATGAGGGGAGCCTAAGATATATTGGAAATTCTGGGTCTTTTATGCAAAATGAGAAAGCCTCACTGAGAAGATAGAAAAGCACCCAGTTAGTGCATTTCACGTTAATCCTATACTACTTCCTTTCTTTGAAAATATTTGTGTTTCTTAGATTTGGTTTTAGAAGGGAAGAAAAAGATATGATTTGAGAAAGTAGGAAAATGCCCCAAGAATTTTAGAATTCTTTTTGTTCTTGGAACAGAGTTCCAATCAGGGGGAGAGAGAGAGAGAGAGAGAGAGAGAGAGAGAGAGAGAGAGAGAGAGAGAGAGAGAGAGATGTGTTGTGTGTGTGTGTGTCTCATTGTATATAGAAAGTAGGAAATGTACCTTTAGTTATCTGTGTTCTAAGTTTATGGCACATTACTGCCATTTATATTTAAGAAAATGGTGCTTTACATTTTGAAGATTCTCAGAGTTCCCTTTTCTGAGTACTTCTTGGCCTCAGTGTAGTTATTAATGAGCTATGACTTATTGCCTCTCTGGTTGATAAAGTTGAGATGGAGAGTAGACTCTCATTTAGCCCTGACCAACCATTTTGAAAATGGCAAGCCATTGATCATTAGGGGCACTCTGCAAGAAAAGACTTAATAGATTGGCGTGAACCCATCAATGTTCCTGTAAAAAAATAACTCATGTCCTATGTTGAATGGTTCATAAAAGGCAGGGCATAGGGGCAGCTAGGTGGTGCAGTGGATGGAGCACCGGCCAGGAAGACCTGAGTTCAAATCCGACCTCAGACACTTAATAATTACCTAGTTGTGTGACCTTGGGCTAGTCACTTAACCCCATTGCCTTGCCAAAAAAAAAAAAAAGGCATGACGTGGCCTTTACTTATTTCAAATAAATACTAGGTTATAGACCATTCTCTTTGAAGAAAGTTTAACTTGTGTTAGAAACCAAGTGATTATCTTCTAAATTATCATGGTTCTCATAATTCACAGTTGTTGGATTTAGTACAAAATAGATTGGCAGGAAAATATTGAAACTGAATTTCATTTACAGCATTTGCACTGAATTTGAAACGATTAAAGAGTATGCACTGAAAATTCCTGACACAACAGAAGAAATGATGGAACTGATAAGCTATGTGGAAAATGCCCGCACTAAAGGTGTCCAGGAACTGGTGGCAAGAATCCAGGTACAATGGTTGTTGTCATTTTTTTTCAGGTGTGTTATTTATACAGTAAGAATTTTTTTTTTGTCTTTCATAATATTTTTGCATTTGTTGCAAAAGACCCAAATCTTCAGTTTTTCTCTACTTGCAAACTCAGCTCCTGTATGAGACCTTTCCTGGTTCCTCCAACCCCTCAACCTACAAGTTGTTAGTGCTTCCATGAGTTTCCATATTATCTTGTATTTATATGTGTTTTATATCTACTTATATTTTTACTTGCTTACTCCTATAGACTATAAGCTTTTTCAGTCAGAGAATGCTTTATATCTGTAACACCTAACATTATTCCTAGGCCACAGAAGGCACTTCCTAAAGTTTGCTGATTGATTGGTTGAGTTAAACATCATTGAGGTCATGCAGTAAATTCAGTACAATTTTGATTATTTGTGATACTAGGGTTGTAGCCACCACCAAGAAACCCTCCATCACTTTTCTTTTCCTTGGGATGCTTTTGGTTGTTCTTCACAACACCAACCAAAATAGTAACCATTGCCCAACTCAAGAGGGAAATCTCTAGACTATCAAATGAGTTGGTTTAAAAGACCTTCCTCTAATTCATTTCAATTGATTGATCCATAAGATTTGAAGTGTCTCCTAGAAAAATAGGTTCTAAAGTCTTGATGAAGCTTTTAATATGTTCTAGATATAGTACTAAGAGCTAGAGAAACAAATACAAGCAAATAAGACAATTCTTGCCCTCAAGGAGTTTACATTTTAATTGGCAAAGCCAATCCCTTAAAAGGGGAGCTGGAAAGTAGGGAGAGGGGAAGGTGGGAAGAGAGTTGAGGGTGAGGAGATATCCAAGAAGGCTGTGGAGATGGGGTCCCCTGCAAAAGAAGATGAAACCTCACATTTTGGAACTGAGGATGCAGGGGTAGAGAGTTCAAGTTTCTGGAGATGGTTGGAAAGTAGTACCTGGGTGAGGAGGTACTAGCAAGCTAAGGCAAAAGCTCACCTATCACCCAATAATAATAGTGTATACCCCAGATGCTGTGCATATGATCTTATTTGATCCTCATAGCACTCCTGGGAAGTAGATACTATTATTCCCATTTTCCAGTTGAGGAAACTGAGGCAGGCAGAGGTCAAATAACTTGCCTGGAGTTCCAGAGCTCTTCAGTGTCTGAAGCTAGATTTGAACTCAGATCTTCTTGAGTCCAGGCCCAATGCTCTGTCCACTGCCAGGCCAGTGAAACTAATTTTTAAGGAGCAATTCAATTTAGTAGGTATTTATTAAGTGCCTGCTATATTCAGGACATTCACAGGACAAAAATAAAAGTGAGAAGCTATTTCTAGCCCACTAAGGACCTCACAGCCTAGTGGAAAGAGACTGTTTGTTCACAAGTAAATAACAATTATCCAGTCAAATTATATATATATTTTTTAATTTATTTTTTATTGTCATTTTGTACAAATTTTTTTTACATTAATAAAATATTCTTGTTTACAAGTAAACAAAATACCCCTCCTCCCCCATGAATATAGATAGACTTGCTTGGGCGAAAAAAATAAAGGGGAGAGAAAAAATTAAAATAAAAAAAATAATAGCAATAATTGTAGGTATGGCCAGGTGACGCAATGGACGAAGCACCAGCCCTGGAGCCACGAGCACCCGAGTCCACATCCAGCCTCGTAAACCCAACAATCACCCAGCCATGTGACATGCAAGCCATCCGATCCCCACTGCCCTGCAAAAACCAAAAAGAAAAAAAAAAACAAAATAAAATAAAATAGTAATAATAGTAGGGGTGGCTGGGTGGCAGACAGAGCATTGGCCCTTGAGCCAGGAGCACCTGGGTTCAAATCTGGCCCCAGACACCCAAAGATCACCCTGCTATGTGGCCCCAGGCAGGCCACCCAGCTCCACTTGCCCTGCACCCTCCCCTAAATAATAATAACAAAAAATGTGCTTCAGTCTTTGTTCCGACACCAAAAACTCTGTCGTGGGTGGATTGCATTCTTTATGGTAAGTCCATCACAAAAGTTACTTCCATATTTTTCCAACGTTGCCATTGCTGATCGCAGCTCCCTCCTTTCTTATTTCTCCACTACCATGTACTCTATTTTCTCACTCCTTTCACTCTGACTCTGCTGTAGGGTCGCTGAGTGGCGCAGCAGACAGATCCCTGGTCCTGGGGCCAAGAAGCCCTGAGCCCCCATACCACCCCTTAGGCCCAGAATCCACCTGGCCCTATGGTCCTGGGCAGGCCATCCAATCCCAGCCCCTTGCAAGAAGTAAAAAAGAAAATGTGTTATATCTGACCGCTGTACCCCCATGGTCCATCCTCTCCTCCTTTATTCACATCCCCACCCCTTCCCCCTGCTCCCCCCTCCTTCTTACTCCAGTTGTCTATACCCCATTGAGTATATTTGCTGTTTCCTCTCCTAGCCATCTCTGATGAGAGCAAAGGTTCCTTCATTCCCCCTTGCCTCCCCCCTTCCATATCATTGCAATAGCTCATTGTAATAAAAAAAATCTTATTATGTGAAATATCTTGGACTATTCCCCCTCTCCTTTTTCTTTCTCCCATTCCATTTCCCTTTTTTTCTATTGACTCCATTTTTACACCATATTTTATCTTCGAATTCAGCTTTCTCCTGTGCTTCAACTATAAAAGCTCCCTCTACCTGCTCTATTAACTGAGAAGGTTCATATGAATATTATCAGTATCATTTTTCTATACATGCAGTTCATCCTCATTAAGTCCCTCATATTTCCCCCCCTCCTCCAATCTCCATGCTTCACCTGAGTCCTGTATCTGAAGATCAAACTTTCTGTTCAGCTCTGGCCATTCCAAAAGGAACCTTTGAAATTCCCCTGGTTCATTGAAAGTCCATCTTTTTCCCTGGAAGAGGACATTCAGACTTGCTGGGTAGTTCATTCTTGGCTGCACTCTAAGCTCTTTTGCCTTCTGGTATATTGTATTCCAAGCCCTACGAGCTTCCAATGTAGTTGCTGCTAAGTCCTGTGTGATCCTGACTGCAGCTCCACGATATTTGAACTGTGTCCTTCTGGCTGCTTGTAATATTTTCTCTTTGACTTGGGAGCTCTGGAACTTGGCTATAATATTCCTAGGGGTTGGTATTTTGGGATCTCTTTCTCTGGGGGATCGGTGGATTCTCTCCATTTCTATTTTGCCCTCTGCTTCTAGAATATCAGGGCAATTTTCCTGTAGTAATTCTTTGAAAATGATGTCAAGGCTCTTTTCCTGATCATGCCTTTCAGGTATTCCAATAATTTTAAAATTATCTTTCCTAAGTCTGTTTTCCATATCAGTTGTTTTTTCAATGAGATATTTCACATGTTCTTCTAATTTTTCATGTTTTTTTGTTTTGAAGTATTGATTCCTGATTTCTGGTAAATTCATCAATCTCCCTGAATTCTATTCTTTGTCTGAAGGATTTGTTCTCCTCAGAGAGTTTTCTTATGTCTTTTTCCATCTGGCCAATTTTGCTTTTTAAAGCATTCTTCTCCTCAATAACTTTTTGAACTGTTTTATCCATTTGATCTAAGCTGGTTTTTAGCATGCTATTTTCTTCAGCATTTTTTTTTTTGGATTTCCTTGACTAAGCTGCTGACTTCATTTTCATGTTTTTCCTGCATCTCTCTCCTTTCTTTTCCCAGTTTTTCTTCCAACTCCCTCATTTGATTTTCAAAGTCTTTTTTGAGCTCTGTCATAGCCTGAGCCCATTTCTGTTTTTCTTGGAGTCTTTAGATGCAGGAGCTTGTGCTTCCTCATCTTCAGACTGAATATTTTGATCCTTCTTGGGCTCATTTGCAAAATATTTCTCAATAGTCTTCCTCTTATTTCTCTGCTTGCTCATTTTATCAGCCTGGGCCTGGTTTGGGGGTGCTTCTTGAGCTTTTGGGACACTCCCACAAGGGTCTGTGTGTGAGGCTCTGTCCTCTCTCCTGGTCTGTGAATGACCATAAGCACTCCCTTCTGCCACGGGGCCGAAGTGGGGGGACCCTGCTGTTCTGTGGGGGGGCCTAGACTGGGATCAGGATCTGAATGTGGTCAGAGCCCCAGAGTCCTGTTCCAGGGGCAGAGGACAGAGCTCCACAGTCTCTCTCTCTCTTCACTCCCCTCCCTCAGCTCAATGGGCTTATGCCCTGGGGGCTCCTGCTTACTGGCTCTGTCTGCTTCTGTTTCCTGGTATGGGCTGCCAAAAGACCAAGCTGTTGGCTGTGTGTCCTGAGGGCTGGGCTCCATGTGCTCGCTCTGGCAGAGGTCCCTCGCTGCTCCCCCACTTTGTGCCAGTGCTCCCTGGGGTGCAGCTCAGGAGACTCCCCTGTGGTGCGGCTCCCAGTGCCCTGGGGCTGCCTCTGGGAGGCTGAGTTTCTTTCGCTCTGGCGGGCCACCCCTCTGGCAGGCCGCCCCTCTGACCCCTGGGAACAGAGCCTTTCTGCTCTTTTCCAGGTTACCTTGAGTGGGAGAACTGCCTCTCTGGGTCCCTTTGTGGGTTCTGTCTCTCGAAAGTTTTGATCCAGTCAAATTATATTAACAAAAGAGTTTCAAGAGGGAGAGATGTAAAAACTGGCAGGGGTCAGGGAAAGACCCCTGGCTGACCAGCGGGGAACTTACATGGGTCATAGAATTCAGGTGGCTGGGCAGGAGCCTGACCAGGCTTCCCTCCTCAATCTCCATTGACTCTCTAGGAGAAAAGACAAAAGATAGGATTAAAAAAAGCCCTTGCCTTCCCTTCGGGATGACTGTCTACCAAGTCCTTCCATCTTCTTCTAGGGTCCCCTTGGGTTGGTGGTCTTGCTATCTTCTCTCCCTGGCTCCAAGAGCCCATTTGTTAGACTCAAGGCCTTGCACAGATTGTCCCCCATGTCAGAAATGTGCTTTCTCATTGTCTTAGAACCTCTAACTTCCTTCCCCTCCCAACGTATCAGGGTTTTTCCTAGACTGTAGGGACCAGGAGCAAGGGAGGAATGCCATGGCACACTCTGTGCAGCCACAATGACAGGATCTTTCAACCACTCATTGGCCTTAAACTTTTAGTGTGTAGAAACCACCAAATCTGTTTCAGACAGATTGCCCCCAAGCCACACCTGCCCATCACTTAAACCAGGCGATGAAGAGGAACATTGGTCCACAAGACTGACAGTAGGGAGGCCTATGTTTGATATATAGGAAAGGGGAAGTCTGGTGGTGATCCCAGGGAGCAGCAAGGAATCTGTAGGGCATCTCACCAGATCCTAGATTTAGGGCTGTCCAATTCTACCCAACCTCAACCTTTTTACATATGAGGAAACTGAAGCCCCAAAATATGGTGTGTCTTGTCCAAGGTCACATAGCTGGGCTGAGATTGAAACTTGGGTCTTGTGATGCCATGTTGATTGGAGTCAGGGCCATGGGTTTGACCATGGGCAGGTTCTCTTGACATTCTAGGCCTCAGGGTCTTCATCTTAAAAAGAGGATACAGAGGGTCCAGCTGGCATTAATATTCTGTGATGGGTGGGTAGAGGGGAAGCACCTGAGATCAGTCTACTCCAGTTTCTCAACTCTCGTACTGCTTCAGGCCTAAACTTGGAAAGAAACTAATTAGTATTTGTCTACTTATTACAAGGCACCCTCATGTAGGAGAGAAAATAAATGCTTTGATTGAAAATCATTTAAAAAATACTAGTCAGTGTTGGATCCTGCATTCTTTTTCTATTTAAAAAAACCAGCAAGGTCTTAAGTTTACTGTGTTATACCAGATCAAAAATAGAATCTCATTTCTTTTGTAGGAATGTCAGCGTCGAATGAATTACTTTTTGGATGTTTTCATATTTCCCCCTGAGGATTTAGAGCTAAATGCTAATGTTCTTCTATGGCCCAAGAACATTAATCCAATCTTTAATGAAAATGATGAGGTAAGTATATTTCTGGTATTTTTGCTTTCAGGAGCCTCCTGGTCCTCTTGGGGCTTGGCTGGCCAGTCAACATTTAAAATAATTTGTCATGGTGTTGAAGGAAAGTTAAAATACGGTGGCCAGCTGGCACCTAACACTTGGGTTGTGGTGGGCAGGCATCTCCTCCCAAGTTCACCTCTTTGACTCCACTTTTCTCATCTGCAGAGCAGGAACAAGAACACCTCACAGTAGTGTGGGGAACATGTTTTTTGCATCTTTTGCAATGCTTTTGTAAATTTTTATATATAAATGTGCAAATACATATATTTCTATAGGTATATCTATATTCAGTCTAAGTGTTTAAACATAGAAATTGACATTGTTTGTATCTTTAAGGTTAATTTATGACCCAAAGACATTTTTTGTCTGAATTTTACATTTTTAATAAGTACTAAGTTGGTCATATTTTATCTATGATTGGATGATCTTTTATTCCCTTTAAAGCATTTTTGAATTGTTTCCTCTCTTATTTTACTTAGGGCTCATAGGATTTAGAGCTAGAAGAGTTGTTGAGTCATTTTCAATGAAGTCTGACTTTTTGTGACCCCATCTGGGTTTTCTTTGGCAAAGATACTGGGATGGTTTGCTGTTTCCTTTCCCATTTTATAGATGAGGAAACTGAGGCAAATAGGGTGAAGTGACTTGCTCAGCATCACACAGCTAGTAAGTGTCTGAGGCCAGTTTTGAACTCAGGAAAATGACTCTTGCTGACTTCAGGTATTTCTTAGTGAGGAGATTTCCTTATCAATGCATATGGTAATCTACTCTGGACCTTAGAATCTTAGAGGTGAAGTTACTTGCCCAGGGTCTGTCTTTGGGCTCCATATGTCAGAGGCAAGGCTTGACTTTGGATTTCGAATTCCGATGCCATCCGGCAGTCTTGGCTGGAGCCTTCTTTATTAAGAAGGGGATTTAGTTAGAAGTACTAGACCTGTGTTCTTTTAACTCCTGGGTCATTTTTGGGCATTGCCTATAGACAGTGAGGGGGCTTGAATTGTAAGCACCCAAACTCAGTCTCCTTTTAACTTTTTTAGCTGACTTCTGGTAGATCATTGTTATTGGGCTGATGGTTCTAGGAAGAATTTTTGCAACAACCCATACTTGGCTATTTTGATTTAGTTGATTTCACTCCCTTTGCCTCTATGGTTATGAGTAAAGAACTATACAGTTATACTGTACACAGGTTTGGGTATGGAACTACTTTGAAATGAAACACAGAAAAGCAATCAAAATTATATTTCTGGTAAAAAGTCTGATTTCTTTCTGTTGTAAGAAATGTAATGTTATCTTCCCCTATGATAATTACAAACTCAGACAAATGATTAGAAGAGTTGGAAAACTTGTAATACTTTAACTGAAGGGAAAAACATGACTTCTCCCCCCCCCCCCCCACTGGCCTAATCAGTGAATCTAAATGTATAAATAAATAAATATATATAGCTCCCACAGAGTAAGGAGCCAGCACTGCCTTGTACAGAAAAGGGTGGAAATAGTCAGCTTTTTGAGAGTTGTAGAGAGCTTGGCCTGTCTGGGAAGTGTCCTCTGATTCTGCTGGGGTGACTTGGGACCATTCAAACCTTGTTTTAATTATTGAATAAGAATGGGTCAGTGACCAACAGCTCTGCTGGTTAGATATTTTTAGATGAATCATACTTAGTATTTTCAGGAGAAACAAGAGGAAAATTTTTTTTTTTTAAAAAAGGTGCAAGGGTCAGAGAAAATCTGGAGATCCTCTTCTGCTAGGAAGAAGTCCCAGGAAAAAAGGCAGGCTGAGGGCTGGGGAAGAATAGGCAAAGAGAAGGAATCTTTAAAGTCTCTATAGCTCTTTGGAAACTTCATATTTGACTTTTCCATGTTTGTTTTTATCTTCCTGTGGCTTCTAATTACTACTTGTAAAAGTTTTTAGATGATCCCAGAAGGCTTCAGTGCCTTTTTTTTTTGAGGGGTAGAGGGAAAAGGGTAGTAAGGGAGATGGAGTGGGAGTTGGGGAAGGGGCTCACTTTTGCAGATGGAGGAATTGCTTTTAAAGATAACTGTTACTGTTCAGTCCCTTTGTGAGCTCGAGCAAGTCACTTCCCTGGGCTTTGGTTTTCTTTTTATAAAATGAGGAACTTTTTTTTGAAAACTGACCATACATCTTTAATATTAATGATTGTCTTCTTATTGGATAGAATAGATTTCCAACTCCATGAAAATCTTAGTGTAGCAAGTTTGTTTGACTCAACTGTGAATGAGAATCTCATAAAAATCCAAGGATCTTATTAACTAAATATACTCCTCTTCCAATTCGAAAAAAAAAATTGACTCAAAACATAGTGAATAGTCTTTCATCTTCACCTATTTGTATTACTTTTTCATATGTTTTTGGTATTATAAATTTATTCTATTTTTAGTTTATGGAACCAAACAAGCATTTTCATAGCCTAGTACAATAAAAAGGATTGCACATGAAATTGCAAATCTACATGTACAACTTGGAATAGCAGGTCCTTTATTCTGTCTCCTCTGTAGCACAAAGACTTAATCCTTTCAGGCTCGGCAGGAATTTATTATTTTGTTGATAGAGGCTTATCTTGAGGCAAGACTCAGGTTTCTGATTCCAATGCTAGCCAGCAGTCTTGGGTAGAGTCTCCTTCATTAGGAAGGGGATTTGATTAGGAGTACTAGACCTGTGTTCTTTCAACTCCTGGGTTGTCTTTGGGTATTGCTTATCTTATTTACAAGTCCTTGCTGGGAGGGTAGCTACTACACAGAAGTTCATTGACCTCGTTTCCATGCCTTTCTAGTATTCTATCACAAATATATGCCACAATTGATGGAGATGCCTATAATTTCCAGTATTTTGCTACCACAATGAGAACATTCAAAGTTAAAATACTGTTTTTGAATTTCCCTCCATCTTATTTTTTTCTATTTTCTTTCTTAGTTTCTCTTTTTATCCTATTCCTGTTACCTTATACTTCCCCCCATCCTCCCAATCCCACTTCTCTCCCCTTCCACGAATCCCCCCAATCCCTTTGCCCTACCCTAGCAAATCTTAATTCTCACATCTCTCCATTCCTGTTCCCCTCCTCTCCCTCTACCCTCCCAAATTCCAATCTTCAAACCTCTCTAAAAGTCCCTTCTATACCCTGACCCCCAGTTTTCTCACCTCTCTACAAGTCCAGAGGACTTCTACACCTTTCCAGATATATACACATTGTTTCCTCTTCAACCCAGCCCTCTACCCCCATCTTGTTTTTATATATCCCTTTTACCTTTTCCTACCCAATTTTATTTTTTAGAATCACTTCCTCATACAACTCAGCCACAATCTTTCTTTTATTTTTTTTATTTTTTTTAGGTTTTTGCAAGGCAAACGGGGTTAAGTGGCTTGCCCAAGGCCACACAGCTAGGTAATTATTAAGTGTTTGAGACCAGATTTGAACCCAGGTACTCCTGACTCCAGGGCTGGTGCTTTATCCACTGCACCACCTAACTACCTTAGTAGTGATACAGCTTTAAGATTAACTATTACTGTTTTCCTATATATAATAAGCAAACAGTTTGTCCTTAACAACTGATTTATAATTAATCATGAATGTTTTCCTGATATTTCTTCTAGTTTTTTTTTATATAAGTACATTTTCTGTTGAGTTCTGGTCTTTTTGTTATAAATACTTGAAAGTCTTTCAGTTCATCAAATGTCTTTTTTTTTGTTGGGTAAGCTATTTTTGGACATAACCTCACTTCTTTTGTTTTTTGAAACATAATGTTCCAAGACCTGTAGTCTTTTAGAGTAGAAGCTGCTAGGTCTTGTGAATGTATTACATTTTTTTCAAAATATTGAAGCCGTTTGTTTTCACTATTTTCCCCAATTTATCTTACCCTCTCTTGTAACAATATCTCCCTCATTAGATTGTGAGTTCCTTGAGGACAGAGACTATCTTTTGTCTTTTTGTATCCTCAGTGTTTAGCATGGTGTCTAGAACATATACTCTGGTTTAATAAATGTTTATTGATTGATTGGAAGAACAGTTGGGCAAAACCAGCTTATACAGGGTTCTGTTGACAGTCCTGCATTTTTATAACTTGGAATTATAATAACTTGTAGCCAGTAATATTTTGTTTTCATATTTATCATGCTTTTCTTTCCATTTTTATCACTGTATTCCAAGTTAGGAATTTCTAGGGCATGCTTGCTAAATATAAGGAGGTCACTAACACAACCCAATTCTGTTTTACAAAGCTAATTGAGGATGCCAAACGGAAAGGTGAGACCGATTTGGTGGCCAAGAGGGAGAAACTTATTTTGGAGATTGAAAAAGAATCTCGGCGCATGGAAGAGTTTACAGAGTATGCAGAATTGGAGCGGATGCAGCAGGTCAGATGCTCACAGTCTGTCAGAGTGTAGTAGTCTCTGTGTCAAAAGATATGGGTTCAGATTCTGCCTCTTGCCCACACTAGCATTGATCCTGGGCACATCACTTAGCATCTCAATGACCTCAGAGTGATAGGCCAGGCATCCATCTATGCTGGGAAATGGAATTGTCTCCCTGGGAGTGCCCAAGAATATTGCAATCATAGGTCTTATTCTGCATCTCATTTCCAAAACTTAAAGGTAGAAAAATCTGTGTGTTTTTGGAAAGCTCTTATTGATGCCAAAGACAAATGGTGGCCCTGAGGTTCTCTTCGATCTTTGATTTAATTATTTTAGTCAACTATTTAGTATGGGATACATTTTAGCAACTTTTTAAAACATTTTAAAAACTTAAAAAAAGCCATTTAAAACTCTTGGATAGGATCAGAACAGCCATTCTCCCTCCCCATGTTCCCACCCAGTCCCTCCTCCCAGTAATAATAGATTTCTTAATTAGGAAAGTTGTCTAGTTTATTCAGTTCAGCAAGTCCTCATTACTTCTCTGGCACAATGACATTTTCTGGAGAGACACAATGACAGCAGAATATCAGTCCGTGCCCTCAGGGAGCATCCCAGATTAGAGGATCTGGAGACATCCAGGTCCATCCATCTTTGCAGCACCCTGACCAAGGAGCCCTCTTGCCTCAACTTGAAGGCCTGTGATGAAGTCTGGCCCCAAGCCCTTCCTGTACCTTGTTCCACTTGTCAGGAAGTCTCAGTTTACCTCTTTTCATTTCTGCCCTTGAGGGATGAATAGAATAAATTCAAATCTGCTGCGAGGTTGTAATTTATACACTGAAAGACAGTTTCTCTACTCTAGACTGAACTTCCCTAGCTCTTCCAGCTGATCCTTGGATGGTTTTGTTGGCTTCTATGGGGCCCTCTCTGCCTTATTAATATTCTTCCTAAAGTGTGGCAGGCAGAATGGTTGATCACCTCTCCAGTTGGGCACACCACCCTTCCCTCCTGCAGCTAAAGATAGCTTTGATTTTCATAGATCACAATCTTGGCTTAGATTGAACGTGGCTCTTTCTCAGATTGCTCTCTGTTCCTTCTTTCCCCATCTTGACACTTCTTGTGAGCTTAATTTTCTTTTCAATCCAAGTATAAGACTATGGAGGGCCCATCATCATGTAGCATGTGCCTCGTAATTACATTTTTTTAATACCCAGTAAATATAAACTTATTTAAGCTCTTAGAATTATGCATTCCTACTTCTCTAATCTGAACTGAATATTTTTCTTCTTTCAGTATGTGATGGATGTGCGATTACTGCAAAAGCGTATTCAGGACGCGGATGATATGGTAGCTTTTATTAATAAAGAAGAAACACTCTTTAAATGGGAATTGACAAAATATCCTGAACTGGACAAGTTAAAAGTCAGCATTGAACCCTATCAGAAGTTCTTTAATTTCATTCTGAAATGGCAACGAACAGAAAAACGGTAATTCTCACTGGTATTTTAATGAAACGTGAAAAACTCAAAACATGAATTGATTTTATTTTTCTTGAACAAGTGCTTCAAAATGGAACTTACAGATGAACTCAATCCCATGTGTTTGACTCTTTTTTTGAGATGCACCTACTGAATATATGATTATTTATGGTTTTTAAAAAAATTATGAATTTTACACTTTGAGGTTCATAAGATCATTCATAGATTTAGTTCTGGAAGGAATCTTAGAGGCTATATTTGCCAATTCCTTTACTTTATGGATGATAAAAATGGAAGGGTAGAGACGTGAAATGTACAAGATCACACAGAGTTAAGGAGAAGAATTATGATTCTCTAAATGTATTTTTTTTCCTGTCTGTTTGGAGATTTGTTAGGGAAACATGGAGTGTATATCCTGGGTCCACATGACCTCCCTTCCCCCAGATCCATAGTTGGGGTTTGCAGTCAATAAATACTGTGTTTTTCTTGATCCTCTTTCTAAGAATTGTGAGGGTGAAATTGAAATTGGACAGTAAAATCTGAAATCTCTTCTTTGTGAATCCAGATCCCACATTCACCAAATGAAACTTGATGCAGCTGAATGGACATGGGAGCTGGAGTCAGGAACCCTGGTTCCTCCCTCTGGTTCTACCTCTGATGGACTATGTGATCTCAAACAATCCTTTGGCATCTCCTGGCTTATTTCCTTATCTACAAACATGGAGAGGTTTAATGAGGTGATGGTTAAGGTCCCTTCCAACTCTAAAGGTCTTTGAAATTGTCTATAATTTCCCCTTCTCTCCAGGTGGATGGACGGAGGCTTCCTGGACCTTAATGGAGAAAGTATGGAAACTGATGTGGATGAATTTTTAAGAGAAGTTTACAAGAGCATGAGGTTCTTCCAGTTGAAGCAAAAGAAAGAAGCACAAGAAAAAAGAAAGGCAGCAGGAAGGCGTTCCTTAACTGATGAAAAAATAGAGGAAGAAATTAAAGATAACCCAACTGTTGTAATGTGTGATGCAGTCATGGAGCAGATCAAAACCTTTAAGGTAAGATACCAATAACAGGACTGTTGGAGCATTCCCCTCTATCAATTAACCAATTATCAATCAGCCTCTAGTATGTGCTTTCTGTACTGGCTCCAAGAATGCAAAGATAAAAATCAGCCCTGCCCTCAAGAAGCTTACAGTCTATTATGAGAACCCCACACCCCCACACCAATATGTGCACATATAAGTTAGTGCAAAACATATGACCAGTCATTGCAAGATGATGTTCAGTGAACAAGAGTGCCAGAAAGACCTCATGAAGAATGAATATGGAAGGTCTTTGAGATGAACTTTGAAGGAAACTATTTTTTTTAATTTTAGAAAGGTTTTATTTATTTTGAGTTTTATAATTTTTCCCCCAATCTTGCTTCCCTCCCCCCCACAGAAGACAGTTTGTTAGTCTTTATGTCATTCCTGTAGTATGCATTGATTTAAGTTGAATGTGATGAGAGAAAAATCATATCCTTAAGGAAAAGACACATAGTATGAGATATAGCAGAATTACATAATAAGATAACATTTTTTTTTTTAAATTAAAGGTAATAATCTTTGGTCTTTGTTCAAACTCCACAATTCTTTCCCAGGATACAGATGGTATTCTCCATCACAGATATCCCAAAATTGTCCCTGGTTGTTGTACTGATGGAATGAGCAAGTCCATCAAAGTTGATCATCATTTCCATGTTGCTTTTAGGGTGTGCAGTGTTTTTCTGGTTCTACTCATCTCGATCAGCATCAGTGAAAGAAACTATTGATTCTTTTTATTTATTTATTTAAGGCAGTGGGGTTAGTGTCTTACCAGGTCATACAGCTAGGTAATTATTAAGTGTCTGAGGCTAAATTTGAACTCAGGTTCTCCTGACTGTATCCACTGTGTCACCTAGCTGTCCCAGAAACTATTGATTTTAAGAAGCAACGGGAAAGAGAGAGTCCATTCCAGGCATGGGACAGACTTATCTCCTGTAACTGGACTGGAAAATCATGGGAAATTCTTTTGTGTGGCATTCAAAGATCCTTCATATTTTAGTTCTTTATTCACCACAAGTTTATAGTTGTCCCCAATATGTAGCATGTGCCTTTTTACTCCGTCACTTTACAGTGCTCTTCTCTCTTCCTTTTTCTTTCCTTGATGACCCTTAGAACATAGACTCCTGAGATTTAAAAAAAATATTTTTAATTATAAGCAAAGATAGTTTTCCACATTCATTTTTATAAAAGTTTCTCCCTTCTGCCTTTCCCTCCCCCTCCATAAGATAGCAAGTAATGTATCACATGTACAATCATGTTCCACATATTTCCATATTAGTTATACTGTGAAAAAAAGAATCAGAATAAAAGGCAAAAACCACGAGAAAGAAAAAGCAAAAAGCACATTTTAAAAAGCAAGAATCATATGCTTTGATCCTCATTCAAATTCTATGGGTTCTTTTTCTAAATGTGGTTGGCATTTTCCACACAAGACTTTCAGAATTGTCTTTGATCACTGTGCTGACTTTGTTGATCATCTCACAATTTTGCTGCACAATGTTCTCCTGGTTCTACTTACTTTACTCAGCATCAGTTCATACAAGTCTTTACAGCTTTTTCTGAACTCTGCCTGCTCATGATTTTTTTTTTTGCAAGGCAATGGGGTTAAGTGGCTTGCCCAAGGCCACACAGCTAGGTAATTATTAAGTGTCTGAGGGTGCATTTGAACTCAGGTCCTCCTGATTCCGGGTCCTGTGCTCTATCTAGTGCACCACCTAGCTGCTCTGCTCATGATTTTTTTTTTCATTTTTCATTTTTTTAATTTCAAAACTTTTTAAAGAAAGATTTTATTTGTTTATAATTTTCCCCCATTCATGCTTCCCTCCCCCCCACTCCCACAGAAGGCATTCTGTTAGTCTTTGTATTGGTTCCATGTTATACACTGATCTCAGTTGAATATGATGACAGAGAAATCATATCCTTAAGGAAGAAAAATAAAGTATAAGATAGTAAAATTACATAAAAAGATAACGGTTTTTTTTTCTAATTTGAAGGTAATAGTCTTTGGTCTTTGTTCAAAGTGCATAATTCTTTCTCTGGATACAGATGGTATTCTCCATCACAGATAACCCAAAATTGTCCCTGATTGTTGCACTGATGGAATGAGCAAGTCCATCAAGGTTGATCATCACCCCCATGTTGCTGTTAGGGTGTACAATGTTTTTCTGGTTCTGCTCATCTCACTCAGCATCAGTTCATGCAAATCCCTCTAGGCTTCCCTGAATTCCCATCCCTCCTGGTTTCTAATAGAACAATAGTGTTCCTTAACATACATATACCACAGTTTGCTAAGCCATTCCCCAGTTGAAGGACATTTACTTGATTTCCACTTCTTTTTCACCACAAACAGGGCTGCTATGAATATTTTTGTACAAGTGATGTTTTTAGCCTTTTTCATCATCTCTTCAGGGTATAGACCCAGTAGTAGTATTGCTGGATCAAAGGCTATGCAAATTTTTGTTGCCCTTTGTCTGCCCATGATTTCTAACAGAACAGTTGTATTCCATCACATTCGTATGGCATAACTTGTTTGACCATTCCCCAATTGATAGGCATTCCCTCAATTTCCAATTCTTTGTTACTGCAAAAAAGAGCTGCTATGAATATTTTTGAAAATGTTGGGTTTTTTCCCTCCTTTTAATGATCTTTTTTGGGATACAGACCTAGTAATGGTATTGCTGAATCAAAGAGTATTCACAATTTTATAGTCATTTGGGGCATAGTTCCATTGCTCTTCAGAGTGGTTGAATCAATTCACAACTCCACCAACAATGCATTAATGTCCCAGTTTTTCCACAGCCCCTCCAACATTGATCATTTCTCTTTTCTGTCTATTAGCCACTAGATTTGAGGTGGTACCTCAGAGTTGTTGTTTTTTTTTTTATTCAGAGTTATTTTAATTTACATTTCTCTAATAGTGATTTAGGACATTTTTTTCATATGATTATAGATGGCTTTAATTTATCTGAGAATTCCTATCCTTTGACCATTTGCTATTTAATGGGAAATGACTTGTATTATAAGTTTGACTCAGTTCTTTCTATAATTTAGAAATGAGGCATTGATCAGAAACACTGGTTGTAAAAAATTGTTTCCTGTCTTTCTCCTTTCCTTCTAATCTTGATTGCTTGGGTTTTATTTGTGCATAAACTTTTCAATTTAATGTAATAAAAAATTATACATTTTGTATTTCATAATATTTGCTTTCTTATTTGGTCATACATTCTTCTTCTCTCCATAGATCTGACAGGTAAACTATTCCTTGCTCTTTTGATTGACTTTGTGATTTGTTTTTGCAAGGCATACCTTTCATGAATAAATCATGTACCCATTTTGACGTTATTTTGTTCTCAGGTGATCTATAGGAGAGATAGCTCTGCACTACTTAGCATATGGCCTTCATTGTTCTGTCCCTTAGGATATCTTAGTTGTCCATGAATGTAAATCTCTCTTGAGATCACAGTCTGACTATTCGTGCCTCTTACACCATGTGGATCTAGTACATCTTTCAGAAAATTCTTCCTAATGATTGATGCAACAAACTAGAGGTTTTTGCCTGGTTCCTTTGAGATTTCAGCACCAAACTTGGGAGGTGCCATCTGACCAATCCTCTCACTGACCTTGCTTGTCGCCAGGCCATTGCTTGTGTCCATAGAATTTGTGAGGTTACACAGCAGTGTACTATTTGTGCTTCCCCTCTCAGTCCTTCTACTGATGGAAGAGGTCAGATGGAATAGTAGGGGCTGAAGAGAAGTGGGGGGGGGTAGAACAATAGGGTTTGACCACTACCTGGATACTTGAGGTGAAGGGCATTCTTGAAAGAAATTGGGAAGGACTTACTAAACATTTGTTAGGTGCCCACCCTGGGTCACCCTGGGCTAAGTTTTGTAAATTTGGAAGAGTAGTGGGTGAAAGGGGCAGTTCTAGAGAGAGTGGAACCAGGGATGAAGTATATTCTGGGGTTGGGAAAGGAGGTAACCAGTTTTTCATGGGCACAAAGAGATGGGAAGAGATGAAGGGAAGCATCTTCCTGATTGAATGGGGGTTCCAAAGGACCTATTGAAAGGAAGAGGTTAAGGAGAGATGGGATGAGCGGAACATGAATGAGAAACCAGGAGAAAGTACTAACTGGGGAAGGGTGTTGTTAAGTTAGTTGATAAATTGGAATATTGCTCCTAAAAATAATTGGTTTCGTAAGTCAGCAAATATTTTAAAAAATGTTGAGAAATTCTATTTAGCTTTGTGGAACAGGTTGATGGAATGAGTTTATTTGATTATATATTTAAAGCGTAAGTCTCAATGAAGTAGACAATCTTGTATTGCTTTTTAATAATAATAATGATGATGATGATGATATCTTTTTTCATAATTAGGAAAATATTCCTACTGTCACCATACTGTGTAATCCAGGTTTGAGAGCTCGCCATTGGCAAGAGATGTCTGAAATTGCAGGTTTTGATTTAACTCCAGATTCAGGAACCACTCTCAGAAAAGTATTAAAACTCAACCTTGACCCATTCCTGGACAAATTTGAAGTCATCAGTGCTGGGGCGAGCAAGGCAAGTGGGAAAGGGATTAAAAATGCCCAGTGTGGGTTGGCATTGCTGTTCCTGGGTTGTGGGGGAAGCCATCTTTTACTTTGTTGGTCAGGTTATTGTTGGCTAGAGAGTGGGCTATCATATCATTGGTATCAATGAATTTCTTGGCATTTAAAGATGTATCACATTATTACTTTAACTTTTGAGGACAGTTGGGTGGTACATTGGATAGAATCAGAAGACATGAGTTCAGGTTGCCATAAGGATTACATGGGATATATTTGAAAAGTACTTTGAAAACCTTAGGATGTTGTATAAATGGCAGATAGGAGCATAGCTTCTTCAGAGACCTCATCTGTAGAATGAGGAAACTGGATCAGAAGGTCTCCAAGCTCCTTTTGAAAGTAACCCTTTGTCCTCATTGTCTGTATGGGGAAATGGGGACCCAGAAAGGGTTAAATGGTCTTCCAAGGGTCATGTAAAAAATGACTGACTGAATCAAGATTAGAACTTGGGTCCTCTACTCTAGAAGAAAACCAAGTGTCTTGATTACCACTTGTCTGGTCTTCCTAGGAATTCTCCTTAGAGAAAGCTATGAACACAATGATACAAGTATGGGATGACATCAGTTTTCACATTAGTCCATATCGAGAGACTGGAGTCAGTATTCTTTCTGCTGTGGATGAGATTCAGGCCATCCTGGAGGATCAGATCATCAAGACTCAAACAATGAGAGGCTCACCCTTTATCAAGCCATTTGAAAAAGAGAGCAAGGTAGAGTTAATGTGGCTTCTGGTCTGGTCATTCCTTTTTCTCCTGTTTTTCATTTCTGTAGATATTATCACAGCAGCTGTATGAGGAATAGAGCACAAACATTGAACACTACAAACTCCCAAATTTATTTTGTCTAGATATTTTTTTGTTTACTTACAACACATACTTCCCAAACAAATCCTCTTATAAATCTCTCTGTGGGACCTGAAGCAAAATCATCTCATGGTGTGTCACTTTTCATTTTATAATTGAGGAATTAGTAACAGAAAGGAAGAAAGGAAGAATTTATCTTTGGTTATGTAGGGTATGGTATAGGCCTTAGCCATTGCATTAAAATATACATTTATATTTATGTATTTATATTTATAAATGTACATGAATGCATATTGTCTTATTTTTTTCTTTTAACTCTACTTTGCCTCAACTCATACAAGTCTTTCCATGTTTCTCTGAGTTAACCTGCTATCATCTGTCCCTTATTTTCTGTGATGGCGGGTTTGGGGTGCTATATTCCCCTCTTATCACACCTCGCCTCTCACTTCTTTGATGTAAAGAAACTATGAGGGGTAAAGGAAGTTGTCCAGAGCCCCATAGATAGGATTTTACCATGCCAAGGTTTCAGGCCAGATTGGAGTCCTCCGACCAACTCCATGGGACACATTCCGTGGAAATGATTATGGGGCATATTGGGTTCTGAGAAGCTGCCAGTCTTTTAGCATCTCTGCATAGTTGGAACCTCTAATTCTTTGAAGGCCTGGGAGGACAGGCTGATTCGAATTCAAGAGACCATTGATGAGTGGCTGAAGGTGCAGGCTCAGTGGCTCTACCTGGAACCCATCTTCTGCTCTGAGGACATCATGCAGCAGATGCCCGAGGAAGGACGACAGTTCCTGACGGTGGACAGACACTGGAGGGATGTCATGAAGTACTGTGCGAAAGACCCAAAGGTAAGGGTGCTAAGGCAGCCCTGAGGAACAAAGGAGGGTCTCAACCCTCCCTGGGTGAAGTGCGTTAGTTACTGCTTCTTTCCACTAGGGAATCTAATATCCATCTCCTGATTTATTAAACAAAATTAACAGTCGATCTGAGTTGAAATTCAGCTTCAGATACTTATTTAGCTATGTGACCCTGGGCAACTCATTTAATTGCTATTTGCCTTACTTCACTAGAGAAAGTTATCTTTGCCAAAAACAACTCCATGGACAGTACTGGTGGGTAGTGGTTCATGGTTTCACAGAATCATATAGGACTGACAATAACAACATGTCAGAGGACAGGAAAGGTTGGGAGGGGACCAGTTATATTTTTAATGAGAATAAAATCAATTTTTGTTGGGGATGTTGAAAATGTAGAATTGAGCCCCTTGATGATAAGGGCTGTTTTATTTTGATTTTTGAATTACCAGAGCCTAATTCAGGTCTGGTACACAGCAGGTGCTTAATAAATAATTGTTGATTGATCCTACTCTTAAGACAGTCAATAAATATCTATTAAGTGCATACTGTGTGCTAGCATGAATTTAAGCACTAATGATACCAAGAAAGGTAATTTCAGTCTGAATTCTAATGGATAGCTAAATAATTTTAATGAGTAGATTCTGTAGCACAGAAAACTACTCTATCAAGGTTTTCATTAATCATATGTCCTGCCTCCATTGGTCTTCCCTTGTTCTTGCTGTTGACCTAGACATTTCCCCTTTCTAGGTAAGAGCTGCCTTTACTTTCTCACCCACCACTCTCTCTTTAAACCTCCCAGTAATTGGACTTCACTCCTCCCCATTTTGCTAAGACTGTCATCAGTGACTTCTCTACTGTCCTCATTCACTGACCTTTCCCCCAGTCTTCCTGACTTTTTTTTATTTTTTATTTTTTTGGTTTTTGGCAAGGTAATGGGGTTAAGTTTAAGTGACTTGCCCAAGGTCACACAGCTAGGTAATTATTAAACAGAGTGGGACTAAAGACAGGCAGACCCTCAGTAGCTCTCGTAATAGGTTGGGTATGAGGTGATGAGACTCTGTCCCAAAGAACAGCAATTTTAGAGGATAGGAGGGGGCATATTCAAGAGATTCTCAAAAAACCCTGGTAACAGCTTGGATATAATTATGGGGGCAGGGTCAAAGATGGAGAGACCAGTATGACTTCTGGGTTGTTTGATGGTCTCTGATCCCTCATTTGTAAAATCCCCAATGGCTTTCCAGGTCCCTTCGAGCCTAACTTGATGATCATAGAATAGGGCTGCTATCTGCTTCAGTGGAGGAAGCCTTTAGGATAGGAGTTGATCCCTGTATCCTACACCAAACCTGTCTTCTTTCAGGTCCTTGCTGCCACATCTTTGACAGGCTTGCTGGAGAAGCTGCAGAACTGCAATGACCTTCTGGATAAAATCATGAAAGGACTCAATGCCTACCTGGAGAAAAAGCGTCTTTTCTTCCCCCGGTATGCTGGCTGGGCTTGGGGGATGGTCAGAACCCTGACAGTGGTCCCTTGTCCCCCTTGACTAAATCTTCTGTGTTCATCTATCCCATTCTAGTTTCTTCTTCTTGTCCAATGATGAGATGCTTGAGATCTTGTCTGAGACCAAAGACCCGCTCCGGGTGCAGCCGCACTTGAAGAAATGCTTTGAGGGCATTGCTAAACTGGAGTTCCTGCCCAACCTGGACATCAAGGCTATGTACAGTACAGAGGGTGAGCGGGTGGAGCTCATCTCCCTCATCTCCACAGCTGAGGCCAGAGGAGCAGTTGAAAAGTGGCTCATTCAGGTGGAGGATCTGATGCTGAAGAGTATCCACCAAGTCATCTCCTTGTCCCGGGTGGTATGTGTCCTAGGGCTTTCCAGAGCTGCCATGTTTTTCTTAGAGATGTTGATCACCAAGCACTTATTAAGTGCCTCCCAGTCAAGATGATAAACATTTATTGAGTGCCTACTATATGGTCCAACTCTGACAAGTCTCTTTTCCAATGAAATTGCCAATCTGCTCCACCTCTCCTCCACCCTCTCACTAGATAATACCAAAAGTAACAACTGACCTTTATATTGTGGCCTAAGATGTATAAAGTGATTTTCATTTTCAGTGTCTTCTTCTGAACCTCACAGCATGATTTCTCTGTGTGTTTGTGTGAGCATTTTAAAACACTGAGAAACCTAGTTTAATTCTTCTAATATATTTTAATATATTAGTGTTTGTATCATCAAAATTAAGAAAAATTGTATTTTCAATGTATTTCAATTATGTATTTTCAATTATTAAGCATTTTATTTCTTTCCCTCCTATCTCACCATTCCCCCACTGGAAAAAAGAAAATCAACTTCCTGTAGAAATAAACATAGTGAAAAGGCAAATTCCCGTGTTGCCCACGACCAAATAGGCCCCATTTAGCATAATTAAGTCAAAGAGGTAGGGATGCCTTTTATATGAACATAACCAACAAACACTTGATGCTCGACCAACTTTCTTCTCTAAAATATATTTCCCCCAGACAATCTATCTGTTGTTCTCAGAAAGGAGGCTCATTAAATTTTGATGGGACCCTTCAGTTATTGGCCATTGAAAATGACTAGAATTGGGGTTTTATTCCTTCAAAGAATTTTAGTTCCTGGGAAATGCTTTGTTTTCTTTTAAAGCTGCTCCCTGAGAATCTAGGGGTGCATTGGGCAAGATCCAGTTTTTCTATATCAGTAGAAGGGAGAAGGGCCACCTCTTCCTCAGATTCCCATCATTTTTTTGTAAGTTCTATGCAGTGGTTTCCCCAAGGGAATATGCATTAAAGTATTTTCTTGTCAACCAAATGCTTGGTACTAGTTAGAGACATGAACTAGTCTTGTGACTTCACTAGGATCAGGAAGCTTGACACCTTCCCTGAAGCTTAGACTCTTAAGAGAGTTGCCTAGAACACTGGAAAGTTTGACTTGCTCTAAAAAGCCAGTTTTTTTTTTTCAGAATAGATACTTGAACCAGGTCTCTCTCTATTCTACCTTGTTATTTCTCAGTGATTTAGCAAGATCAGTGATGCTGGCTGCTGAGTATTCTTTCGTTCCACCATCAACCTCCTCTTTTATGTTAGATTAAATCCGAACTGCATATGTATAATATTTTAGATGGCTTATTTGAGAATTAAGATTGAAAATAAATAATGTGTTTTCATTTTTCAGGCTTATCCACAATCAGAAAGAAAAGACTGGGTACGAGAATGGCCTGGTCAGGTGGTACTTTGTGTCTCTCAAATGTACTGGACGAGTGAGACCCAAGAGAATATAAGTGGTGGACGAGAGGTAAAGCCCTTAGAGAAATTGAAAATGTCAATTTTTAAAAATTTCTGTGTTTCCCGGAGAATGCCAGTTTATGTCCTCATGACACAAATTTGCTTCTTTGAAAATTCTGCTCATCATTGCCTCAGAGGCCATGGCAGGGGAGGACAAGATCTAGCAGGGTCCATTAGGCTGGCAAGGCTGAGATCTAGCCTCGACTCAGTACCAAGATTCTATTCAGAAACAGGTCAGCCAGGATCTGGTGAATTTTTTGATCTGCAAGAGATTATCTCAATAGGCAGAAAATGATTGGTTAATGATTATTTTTATTATTATTATTAACAATTAATCAAGATTAACCATGCCTTCAAAAGAAGAATGGTGAAGATAAAAATAAATTAGGACAAAGACAAAAAAGAAGTCTGCATATAATGTTTGCATCTTCGGTCTGACCTATTCAAATGAGATACTGACACTAAAAAATGGGAAATGGATAAAGGAAAAGTCATTTTCTTTTATGAGGACACAAGAGCCCAGAAATTGTTTCCACAAACATTCAGTTGGTCACCTGGCCTAGCAGAAAGACGTGACAGGCATGGATAATATTGGTTTGAAATAGAAGACTTTGTAAAATGTTTTTGAACAGTTCTAAATCAAACCTTGGATTGAATAGGACAGGGAACAAGTTGAATCTCATTTGGAAAGTGAGCAGCATCTTTAACAGTGCCAAGCTTCTCCTTAATACAAAACATCTTTTAATGCTAGGAATCTTTTGGAGGTATCTGATGGTGATGAGTCACAGAATATTACATTTGCCTAAGAATCAAAATTGTGATTCAAAGGGAAACCGAGATAACACCTGGCAGGCAAAAGAAGACTCTAGAGAATGGAATACCAGTGGCAACTTGTCCTCCAGAAGGGCTAGTCAGGTGGTAGCAAGGTGGGGCTGCTCTGATACCTGGAGAATCTTAAGAGGCTGAGGAACAAGTCTACAGTGACTACAATGAATCTAGCCTTTGTGGAGATTTATCAAGAGTACTTGGACTAGATTTGCAATGGGGTTAGTTGTTGGTCTTGATGAGGTCATAGATGTGTTAAAGTAGTAGATGGAGGCATAGGTTATAAGTTTCCATATTTCTGTTTGCCATAGGCTGCCCAGGACTAAGATTTCATCACCACAAAGCTAGTGAAACAAAAGATGGTATTAAAGAAATATGGAATAAAAAAAAAACTGGTCTGATTGAAAGTTGAGAGTGAGATGTCTGTTGGCCAGCTCTTGTCTTCAGTAGTATAACTGCTATGCCAAGAGACATCTGCAAGTGTCCCTAGGATATATATTGGCTGATTCTCCCCCTACAACCTCCCCATCCATATATATAACTTATTAAGAGACCATGACTAGGAGTTGCATGGATGAGTGATGTTCTTCATCATTATAAAACACATCCACGTCAGGTCACAGAGCCACTTAATTTTGCCAATATATTTTAATTTAGATCCATTTGAATATTAATATCAATGCCTATTTGCATATTTTAATGTTTCTGCTTGACATTTCAAAACATGGTGCCAGGAAGATACCTAGAAAATGCTTTCCAAAAGTATGCAAAAAATCACATTAAGAAAACCCTTACATTTTTTATATCTTGTCAGTTTACAGATAAAATGATTACTTTCTATCCCTTTTTAGAATTTTTTTTTTAAAAAGTGGTATAAATAAAATGGTGGCTTTTGAATGTTTTGAAAGAATGTAACTTCACATTGTGTATTTTCTCTTTTGTAGGGCTTGAGGACATACTACAAAAACCTTCAACTTCAGCTCAATGACATTGTGAACCTGGTCCGAGGGAAACTATCTAAACAGACTAGGATTACTCTTGGGGCTTTGGTCACTATTGATGTGCATGCCCGGGATGTTGTCATGGACATGATTGAAATAGGTATGAGATTTATTTTCTTAAATCTTCATGATCAAATGACAAGAGGATATCGATATTCAGCCATTAGTGCTGTGTTTCCTTACTTCTGCCTGTGTGACCATGGGTCAGCCATTGATTTCCTTTTGAACCTCAGTTTTAGTGTTTGTAAAATAAAGGGCTTCTATTAGAGAGCCTCTAAGATCCTTTCCTTAAATCTAGGAGCCCAAGAAGGCTATTTTTCTTCTCTTTCAAATAGTTTTCTTTAATACGTACCTTGAACAAATTAAAAAACAAAAAAACAAAAACTCTGAATGTTTCTTTTTTGGGGAACTTTTTCCCCTCTCAAGGATTTTTTTCTCTCTCTCCTTTTAATTATGATCTTCTTAGGTGTCTCAAGTGATACAGATTTCCAGTGGCTTGCTCAACTAAGATATTATTGGGAACGGGAGAATGTCCGGGTTCGAATCATTAACTGCAACGTCAAATATGCTTATGAGTACCTTGGCAACTCTCCTCGTCTTGTCATCACTCCTCTAACTGACAGATGCTACCGGACCTTGGTAGGCTTTTCCATTCACTTGAAATGAAAATGAAGAAATAACATTATTGAAGTGTTAGTCCTGAAACTCATGTCTTTGCATGGTTATGGAATAATCTTTATGTATGTCTTAAGGAAAAGAAATGTTGATGCGCCCTCTTCCTTGAGACCTGTCATGCTCCCCCCCCCCCCAGTTCCTAGTGCCCCACTTCAGAAGTTATTATTTGATATTCTTTATTTATCAGTCTGTTTACATGGTGGATCTCCTCTACTTCTGCCATCCCCTCAGCAGACTTTAAGTTCCTTAAAGATTGGGATTGTGTTAGTGTAGTTTCTCCTAGTACCTTGTGTGGTCCCTGACATAGAAGAGATATTTAATAAGCATTAATAAATGCTTGTTGGTTGGTTGATTGACTGAATGAATACATGAAAGATTAGGACAATGTTAGTAAATGGATCATTGAACTTTTGTGAATCTCCCATAGGATACTTCCAGCTCTGTTGTCACTGTTCACCTCAAGGGTTTGGTCCTAAGCTTGTTATTCAAGGCTTGCTGATGATATCTCTGCCCATTGATCACCTCCAATGAGAGCCTCTTGGTCTGTCTTTATACTCCATCAGGGAAGGCTAAGTCCTTGGTGTTTTTCATTGTGTCAACCATTTAACATAGTAAAGTCACGGCTAGCAGTGGCTAATGAGAGATGGATCTCTCCTCTCTTTTGGGGAAGATTAAAAGTGTTCTTCTGATGGCGATGTATCCGCCTGTGTGACTTACCCCATGAACAACTCAAATGTGGGGAATTTTAATTCCAGGCGGAAGGGAGGGAAGTGTCATGGCAGATTGGCTGAGGAGGGGTATCATTTCAGGCAGGTATGTGCTTTCATTGTCTCTGATATCCCACTTTGTAGATGGTCAATAGTTCTGCCTGTGTGTAGAAACAATTCATATAAGATAGACCTGGTATTATATCAGTCTCATAAGGATCCATAGGAGAAGTAAAATATTCAATTCAAAACTGCTGGCTTTTGAATACCATTAAGCTGGTATTCTATGCTGGTCCTGTGTTGGTTGTTGGGACACACAGACAAAATGGAAGTTATCTCCATCCTCCTCAAGTTTCTTCCCCTTACCCCCTCCCTCCCAGTAAAGGCATTTATTGTGATTGTACAACATGAACACAGTTGCAAAGTTTCCTATAAATGAATATTGAACCCTTGGTGGGGAGGGGGGGTCTCAAATTTAATGTGCTACCTATTGTAGTGAGACATATCTGGAGGGTCACACATGTGACCAGGGTGCCTCAAAGCCTTAGGGTCTGTCCTTTCTTTTGGAGAGTCCTCATGAAGCAAGAAGACAAGGCACCAAGACAAATGAGGTACTTTGCCACCAAGTTGGGCTGGTTCCTCGTCAAGCCTGTTGCCTCTACTGGATGGATTTGCTACTCTCAGACTTCAAGATGTCTGGGATGGCCACAATAGAGGTGGGTTTAGGGGGCTGCTTGGTTACTGGGCAGCTGCTGCTGGGTCGGACCAAGCAGGTCACTCTGCTGCCTGGCTGCTGGACCAATCTGGGCAGGTCATTTGTTTCCTTTTTCAGTTGTGCATACCTCTTTGTAACTTCATTTGGCATTTTGTTGGAAAAGATGCTAGAGTGCCATTTTCTTCTCCAGTTTGTTTTATGTATTAGGAAATTGAGGCAAACCGGTGGAGTGACTTGCCTGGGGTCACACAGCTAGTCAGTGTCTGTCAGATTTGATGTCAGGTCTTTCTGACTCCAGGCCTGGTGCTCTGTCCACTGCACCAGTCATCCACCTTGCAGGTCACTTGGTCATTGGCCATATTTCACAGGGTGCTTAGACTTTGCTAAATAGGTCAATCTGCTGCACCCCTTGGGTTTTCTCTTTGATGGCAGTTGTACTTTCTGAGTTTATATTCTATAGGAAAAGATCTTTGAATTTCTTATAAGGTTGCTTTTAGATAGTTAGTTCATTGTGGGTAGAGACTGTTTTTGCTTTTTCTTTGAATCTTCCATGCTTAACATAGCACCTGAACCATACTAGGTAATTAATTCATGTTTATTGCCTGATTACTGGCATATGCTGTTTGTTCATTCTGGGGTTTTCAACTCGTGATCTTGTACAAGCTATTGACCTATCTGTACTGTGTATACTCTCCTGGAGCCGACAACATCCATGGTCATAAGCATCCCAACGGTTTTTTTTTTTTTCTAGCTTTTTGCAAGGCAAACAGGGTTAAGTGGCTTGCCCAAGGCCACACAGCTAGGTGAGTCTGAGACCGGATTTGAACCCAGGTACTCCTGACTCCAGGGCCAGTGCTTTATCCACTGCACCACCTAGCTGCCCCGATCCCAACAGTTTTGATGAGGGTGGCCATGACCTCTGTGATTCTTTTATAAACAGATTGCCAGTGGCCATGTTTTCCTTCAAGCACAGGAATATTTTAATAATAGTTCATTCATTTTTAATAGTCTTTTTACTTTTTCCAGATAGGAGCCTTTTATCTTAATCTTGGTGGAGCTCCTGAGGGCCCAGCAGGCACAGGGAAAACTGAAACTACTAAGGACTTGGCCAAGGCCTTGGCTGTCCAGTGTGTTGTCTTCAACTGCTCTGATGGCTTGGATTACTTGGCCATGGGAAAGGTAATCAATGTCAGAGGATGGTAAAAACATACTGTGTGGTACATTTATATGAATGACTCAGTGGATTTTCTGATGCAGAATCCTATTTGAGAATTATACTATCTTGCTAATCTTTGTGTAACTATAAAGATATAGCTCCAATCCTTTGGCCCTTTTATTTAAATAAACAGGTTTAAATGGCAGAGCTCTTCCTAACAACTGGAGCTGCCCAGAAATGAAGTGGGTTGGCTCAGAGGGTGGTGGGGGTTTCCCTTTGGTGGAGTCTTTCTCTCAAAGCACAGGGTAACTGACTTCTCAGCATGAAATGTTGAGGGGAGACTAGATCAAGTAAGGGTTGGATTAGATGACCACTAACACCTATGATGTTCTCTGACTTCCTATTCTCTGCTCATTTGCCTTTAGTTTTTTAAAGGTTTGGCATCTTCTGGCGCATGGGCATGTTTTGATGAATTTAATCGAATTGAGCTAGAAGTTTTGTCTGTAGTTGCCCAGCAGATCCTATGCATCCAGAGAGCCATCCAGTCAAAGTTGGAAGTGTTTAATTTTGAGGGGACAGAACTGACCCTCAACCCAAACTGTTTTGTAGCCATTACCATGAATCCTGGTTATGCTGGGCGTTCTGAATTACCAGACAACCTCAAGGTAAGGTTTTTAAAAAAGATTCTGAATTCTTTTACTATAAACGACACCAACAGACAATAAGATGGCAAAGATGAGAACAAAATAATAACAACAGATAATAATGATATTCATCATTCATCATCTGGGGGAGGAGTTCATTGAAAATGGAGTAGAAAAGAATGATTGATGGCAGGATTTTCCCAGGTGGACCATTTCTATCTGAACTCCATCAGAAAAGGAAAATCATATTGATAAGGATTGACTGTTGATACAGTGAATGAAAGTTTTCACAGATTATCTCCATTGATCTTCACCATAGCCTGGGGTGGGGAGGGGACCATCCCGTTTATTATTATCTCTATTTTTATAGATGAGAGAACCAAGCAGAGAAAATAAGTGACTGGAGGCTGGATTTGAACTCAAACCTTGTTTGACACAGCATTCAGCACTTCCTCTATTATATCACCCCCCCATGACTATTATGTTATAACTAGCTCTATTAGAATTTTTATAATTTTCTCTTATTTGTTTGAGATTTCCCTTTTGTCTGTTTTAATCTCTGTGAGGTAGAATTGGATATTCCAATGAATCTACAATCATCTTGTTGATGTATAGGGTTTTCTTAGGGTGTTGATTACAGTTCACCTATGCCTGCTAATTCTGATTTCTATTAATATTAATAAACACTTAATGACAAATAGATTGGTCATTAATACTGGGATCCTGAAGAATGTCCTTTCTATAAACTCCCTTATTTCTGTAAAGGAAATGTGCATGGCTCATTTGTTTAGTATATCATTGCCATCATGAATTGGTTGGGGCGCCTTTGGATTTTACTTCTGAATCCTGGTCATTTCATGGACTCCATCCAGAGATAAACCAGTATTGGTGACACTTGAGAAGTCCATCGTCATGAACCTTTCTTCAGTGTTTACTCTTATTTTGATGATGTTGCACTTATTACAGAGCTAATTATTTAAATTGTAAGACTGTTTACCAGGTGATCTGAGAACAGTGATTAATCTTTCTCTTCCCTTTTGTAGAGGAAGAGTCAACTATGGCACAACTGCTTTGGGATGGTGAACCTTGTCTGTTGTTAATAATCTACAGTTTGTTGTTGTCATTTTTGTCTTTTAAATCATATCAAACTGTTTTCTCTCTGATGGTATGGTAGGTTCTCTTCCGGACAGTGGCTATGATGGTGCCCAACTACGCCCTCATTGCAGAAATCTCTCTTTACTCTTATGGGTTTCTGAATGCCAAACCCCTGTCTGTGAAGATTGTGATGACCTACAGGCTATGTTCTGAACAGCTTTCATCCCAGTTTCATTATGACTATGGCATGCGGGCTGTTAAAGCAGTATTGATTGCAGCTGGGAATCTCAAGCTGAAATTTCCGGATGAAAATGAAGATATCCTTGTAAGGAAATATCAGATCCATTCCTAACTTATGCAGGGGATCCAGATTAGGGAGGTGGAGAAGAACAGGAAGAAAAAGGTAGAGCTGTACTAGGGTGAGGTGACTGGGATATTCTCCCAGAGTGTCAAATTTAGAGACCTCTCATAGGCTTCATAGTTCTTTGGGAGAGTGAAGACAACAGATAAGCCCCCCATATATGGTTTTACTCATATGGAAATTCCAGTGTAGAAACTCCTTCCATTTATTGATTTATTGATTTGTTTTTTGCAAACCAAAACTTAACTAGGGTTAAGTAACTTGCCCAAGGTCACAGAGCTAGATAATTATTAAGTGTCTGAGGTCAGATTTGAACTCAGGTCCTCCTGACTCCAGGGTTAGTGCTCTATCCACTGTGCCATCTGGCTGCCTCAAATCCTTCCATTTATATGAATTGATTTTTTTAGTCCTGATTGAAATCCTGCCTTCAACAGAAACTTTCCTTATCAATAATTTGAAGGTTTGTGACTTTTCTAGTGTCACACAGTCAAGATATGTCCTAGGTAGGAGCTGAAGCCAGGTTTTCCAGACTTTTCCCCATGGCATGTTGCCCATCAACCCCCTAGTTGGCAAGAATATTTAATTCAACTGAGCAGCAACTGGGTGATGGACTGGGTGAACTGCTCTTTCAGCCCACCTTGCTTCATTGCTAATTTGTAGCACATTCCCTGGATACAGAAATTCCTTGTTATGAGTCTGAAATACTGTATTCATCTGTATAATTTCCTTTTCATTATGGTAATAAAATTTATGGTAATTGTACTGGCAATTTATTTATAGTCATTTTATTTTGATAAATTTATTATGATAGCTTTGTTATGGTAATGACAATTTAAAGGTGACACCTTGGTCACCAATATAATCATTATCTTCTACATGAACTTTTTTTTTTTCAGTTTTTACAAGGCAGTTGGGTTAAGTGGCTTGCCCAAGGCCACACATCTAGGTAATTATGAAGTGTTTGAGACTGGATTTGAACTCAGGTACTCCTGACTCCAGGGCTGGTGCTCTATCCACTGCACCACCTAGTTGCCCCCTATGTGAACTTTTTAAAATATTTTTTTTCCAACTACATGCAAAGATAGTTTATAGCAATCATTTTTTGTAAGGTTTTGAGTTTCACATTTTTATCCCTCCTTCCCTTCCCTCCCCCTTCCTTCTGAGAAAAAAAAATCTAATATAGTTATACTTGATATATTAATCATGATGTAAAAGAAGAATAAAATCAAAGAAGGTAAAAAGCACAATGAATAAGACAGCTTTTAAAAATTAAAGATAGTAAACTTAAATCTGAATTTAAACTCCATAGTTTGTTTTCTGAATTTGGATGGTATCTTCCATCTCAAGTCTTAGAATTGTCTTTGATTATTGTACTGATGAAATGAGCAAGTCCATTATGCTATATATGAACTTTTAAGATAGTTTTTAAGGTAGAATTTTGTTTGAGTTTTATTTTTAAATGTTTTTCATTGACTTTTTTTTTATTTTTGCAAGGCAATGGGGTTAAATGGCTTGCCCAAGGCCACTCAGCTAGTTATTAAGTGTCTGAGGCCAGATTTGAACTCAGGTACTCCTAACTCCAGGGCTGGTGCTCTATCCACTGCGCCAACCTAGCCACCCCTTTCATTGACTTTTTTTTTTAGATTTTTCAAGGCAATGGGGTCAATGGCTTGCTCAAGGCCACATGGCTAGGTAATTATCAATTGTCTGAGGTCAGATTTGAACCCAGGTACTTCTGACTCTAAGGCCGGTGCTCTATTCACTGCGCTACCTAGCCGCCCCTCTTTCATTGACTTTTAAAAAACATTATTCCCCCCTATCAAACCTTCCTTTGTAAGAAAGAGCAGTTTCTGACAAAGGGTGTATAATGAACCCAGAGTTGTTCTTTTGAGAAGAGGGAAATGTGTTTCACCTTCTTTTCTTTGGGGCAAATATTATTCACAGGAATTAATCTGAATTTAGCTGCTCTTTGGTTTTGTTTTCTAAAAAGTAGTTGGGTGTTTTAGTTCTTTCCACTTCACTTACCTCAGGTCTTCCTTTATTCCTCGGAATTCCTCTCAGTCCTTGCTTATGATTCTATAGTGTTCTACCATATCGATAGATCACATTCACCCTCTCCCCAGTGTTTTTGGCTTTCTCTCTGTCTTAGTATTTATAGGCTTCGTGGGAATTTTAGTGCACATGCATAATCAGCTTTCTATGCTTGATACTTTCAGCTTCTTCGATCAATAAAGGATGTGAATGAACCCAAGTTTCTGTCCCATGACATACCCTTGTTCAATGGAATAACGAGTGACCTGTTTCCTGGTATCAAGCTTCCAGAAGCTGATTATAATGTAAGTACCTTTGCTAGGCTGCTTTTTTCCTAACAGTTGTCTCATTGAGGAATTTAAGTAAGTTAATTTGAGTAAGTTGCTCTGACTGTAGAGTGAGGAACTGAGTTAACAGACTTTCATAAAGGCAGATGAAATTATTTTGTATGCTTTCTAGTTTGGTACTTAGTGAAATGGGATTCAAGTCACAGAAAATGTCTTATGTGACAAAAAGAAATTTTGTTTCCCAACATAAATTGTAATACTCAATCATCAGAACCATAACTTGTGTTGGGTGAATGGAGCTTTGTCCCAAGCCCCTCACATAGGGAGGCACATTTCTTCCCCACCATAACTGCTATTCTCTGCCAACCTAGGTCTTTGTGGACAAAGTCATCATCAGAGTAGAGTGATTCTTGATGTAAATGTACCAGGAGAGTGGTCTTGACTGTGAGAGTCAAGGAGAAGGCACCTTATCACTAGAACTTCCTTTCATCTCAACCTTTATGTGTCTAGTGATGGGTCAGCTCTTTCTCTCTTTGCATAACTGTTCTCTCTTTATTGTGTGTGTGGTACCCCCTTCTTCCTTATGATTGATATTATTTCATCTAATTGTTGTGTATGTATATTTTGATTTTTTTTTACCTCATGTGACTATATTTCTAGTAATAGATCTACAAATAGAATAAATACTACAGTTCAAACTAAAAATAAGGTAAATTAATAATGGTAATTTGACCTAATACATATCACAGGAGAGTGTTATGAAATACCAAAGCTGCCTCTATTGTAATTTATGATGCATGATGGATTGCATATTTACATCACGTGGGATGGTGGACTACCTAATATTTGTCCCTTCTCTGGTGCCTAACACTATGTGTTTTGTACACACAGGAGGAACTTAAATATTGAATTAAATTTTTCTTTTTTATAAGGCAATGGTTAAGTGACGTGCCCAAGGTTACACAGGTAATTATTAAATATCTGAGACCAGATTTGAATTCAGGTCCTTCTGACTCCAGGGCCAGTGCTGTATCCATTGTACAACCTAGCTGCCCCAATTAAATTGCTTTAGAAATATTCTAATTTTGCCATTTTTGGTGTGTATGAAATTTGTTTCCATAGTTTTTCCATATAAAAACATGTCACCACTTAAAGAAATTTATTTCCAAGAAGAAGAAACAGTTTGTGATACCTCAGCTGAAACTAATCAGGAGAACTTCTTCCTCCTGTTCAATGGAAAGCAGTCTTTCTTATTTTTCTTTTAATTCAGGATTTTCTGGAATGTGCTTATGAATGCTGCAAGATGCACAATCTTCAACCTGCTAAAGTATTTCTCGATAAAATGATTCAGACATATGAAATGATGATTGTTAGACATGGGTAAGATGATTTTGTCTCCTCAGTTGTTAAGTTATTCCATCATTATTTATTTACTTTCAATAATGAAGAGGTTAAAGTATTGGGATGAGCAAGATGGTGGTGTACATTGTCCACCTTCCACCATCTTCAGTCTGTTAAAGAATTTCTCATTAAAATGATTCAGACCTATGAAATGTTGATTACTAGACATGAATTCTTAGTTTTTAAGTTTTTCCATCATTTTATGTTTATTTTCAATAATGAAGAGATTAAAGCAATGGGAATAAACAAGATGGTAGAGTACATCTTTCTCTTCCACCTGGCTGCCAGTCATGTGCGGAGCTACAGTGGGCTGTGCTAAAACTCAAATGGGGGATCCTCTCTTCCCTGTCTTTGATTCTGAAGGGTTTTTCAGTCTATATAGTTCCATAGTTCTAGACAAGGCATGGCATTGGATGGGACTGGGTCAACTTTTCAAAAGTCATTAGCCAGCTGTCAGTAAGTAGCAGAATACTTTTTCCTCTGAGGCAGGGATAAGCTCAGTTTAAAGCAAAAAATTAGTGTAAGGAGAAAGAATGCTCTCTCCCTTTCAGTGTAAATAGAATCCGTAACTCAGTCAGCATTTATTAAGTGCCTACCTTATGCTTGCACTAGTATACAAAGAGAGGCAAAAGACAGTCTTTGGCTTCAGGGATTTCATAATCTAATGTCTTTGATATACTAGAATAGGCGAAATTAGTACACAAGGAAAGAAGAATCACCTAACCCCCACTCAATAATGGGGATTCTAAGCCTAGGTCCATAAAAACACTGTGATTGCTCTATTTCAAAATAATCGGTTTCCTTGGTAATCCTAAGTGTTTTATTCATTTAAAAACATTATTATGAGAGGGTGTCCCAAGGGCAAAGGGGGTCCAGAACACAAAAATGATTAAGATCTCCTGACCATGGACCAACTGGACCATTCCTGAATTTTGATTGCTTCTTGTTACTTCATTCTTCTTCCAACTGAAATTAGTCAAGAAGAGTCTGTCGTCTTCATCCCTGTTATGATTTAGGATTCTTCACTTTGTGAACTTGGAGATTTTTAAGTCATAACTGAAGATAGTTCGTCCTGGCCGATTTTATCTAGAAAGAGAAACCAAGGATTCAGAAACACTGAAAATTCAAGAAGAGACTAGCTGGTCCACTTTCATATATTTCATATATATTGGACTGTTCTTTCTTTGTGTATCAATGTCTTTTCTAGGACATCTAAAAGAATTCTGTCTACACTACAGGATGAATCAGTGAGTGTCTCCAGTCACTCCCCATTAGTATCCCTTCCAACCTTCTTGTCTAATAATTGTCCTAAAGGTTCATGCTTGTTGGGGAACCTTACGCGGGGAAGACGAAGGTTCTGCATGTGTTGGCTGACACACTATCGCTTATGAATGAACGTTCATATGGAGAGGAAGAGAAGGTCATTCACAGGACCGTGAACCCCAAGTCCATCACAATGGGACAGCTTTTTGGCCAGTTTGATCCAGTGTCTCATGAGGTCAGGAAACTTGGACAGATTTTAGAATTCGTTTTTCAGCAGGGTTTTTGCCAGATTTCCACTTCCTCAGATCTTGGCTTCATGTATATATATTCCTCTGGCTCCAGGGCTTCTTTTTTTACCCTCCCCTCCAACCCCCCAAAGAAATTATGGGATTAGGGAGTAAAAACTTTAACCTTCCTCAAAACTCTTTTTGGTTAAAAAAAAACCCAACTAAATGTAAATCACATTTAAACAAACTTCTCCCCACCAAATCCTTCATTTAACCCTACAACAAGAAATTTCCAGTTCTATCACTTTGGGGGGTGGGAGGGGAGAATTGTAAACTTTCTCATTCTATGATTTTTTTTTGGAGAGATATTTCTTTCTATGTTAGCTAATACTAACTTCCCTTTGTAATAAAGCACAGTTCTGTTCAAATACCCTATTTTTTTTGCCTCTTTTTTCATTTGTTAAACTGACTGTGCCCTTTTCATTTCTGTTATTTCCCCAAACCCTACATTGAACATCAGTTTAGCACTGTAGGATCCTGAATGATAATGATAAAATAACTTTCCAACTCTTTCCTTCCTTCACCTTTCTTAGTGGACAGATGGTATCGTTGCCAATACCTTTAGAGAATTTGCCCTGGCAGAGACCCCAGACCGCAAATGGGTGGTATTTGATGGACCCATTGATACATTGTGGATTGAAAGCATGAACACAGTTTTGGATGACAACAAAAAGGTAAATGATGTATTGTGAAAGTTGAATTTGGAATTCAAATTTACTGCAAAATTGCTTAGACTAATTAATATGTATTAATATATGGAAGGGATCTCAGAGGAGGTAATGCCTGCATCTCTACCATATCTCCTCCTTAAATATTTCTACTGATGTGAAACCTGCCCTGGTATTAGAGTCTTAGAGATAGAGCTGGAGGGACCTCTGAAATCTTTTCCAGCTTCCCTTATTTTACAGATGAGGAGACTTGAGGAGCACCAGTGAGGTGCTCTGGGTCACACACAGAGCCAGTAGCAGCCTCTGGCTCCACTATCAGTCTCAGTGGGACAGTGCTAGTGATTTGCTATTTTATGATAAAATCTGATAGTTCAAAATTTCAGCAGGACTTTTAGACTATCCTACATTGACCTAAAATTCCTCTCAGGAACTTCCATCCATGAGTTATATCATCTCATTTTTCCTCATATTGAGCTGAAAAATACCTTTATGTAACTTCTGTCCATTCATTCTAAATGACAGTCAAATATGGGGGATTTTTAAAGAGAAACATTAACAAACTGGGGATGATGAGACCTATTCCTTAGACCTTGTGGGTTGGTGACTGTTTCACCTGAAAAAGAGGAGACTTGTGCTAAGACTGGTATGGGAAGGGGCTCAATAGTTAATTTGTGGTATTAGAAGAAGAGATTATAGATTTCAAGTTCAGAAGGTATCTCAAAGGTCATCTGCTTTAACCCCTGATGTGACAGAAGACGAAACTGAGGTCCACAGGTCATGTTGATGTTTGGTTCAGACACTGGTCCTCAGCCTCCAAATCCTAGCCCTTTCTGCCACCCTGAGCCTTGGCTGGTCTCTGATTCTGGATACCTTTAGGAAATGAAAACAAATCATTTTTTCCTACCTCAAGTGAATTCTTAGGTAATGCCTTTGAAAGGTGGGGACTGGATTTTCCTAATTGTCTCTCTTGAAATTCTTGCCTTCAGCTTTGCCTGATGAGTGGGGAGATCATCCAGATGTCTGCTCAGATGAGCCTCATCTTTGAAACTATGGACCTTTCCCAGGCCTCGGTAAGTTGGCAGCTGAACCTGGGGCAGCTGAGGAACATTTTATTGGTAGGTAGATTAAAAAAAAATAGCAAGCCACATACTAAGTGGGCATTTCTAAATACACAGAAGTATGAAAAAAAGGGAAGTTCGATCACAGAACTGTAGCTTTCCACTGGATATGATATGATTAATATATAATGTTATATTATAAAAGCATAAAATAAATCCGACCTCTTAATTAAAAAACCCTTAATAATCTTTTTGGTTTTTCTTTATTGCCCTTTTCCTTGTTCCCTCCTTCCTTTCTCATTAACCCTCATTTGAAAAAAGAAAAACAACCTCCTTGTAACAAATGTGCATAGAGAAGTAAAACAAGCCCCACCCCCCCATAGACCATGACTACATTTGATTCTGTCCCCTCTGTTAGAGGGTGGACATTTTCACTGGTCCTCAGAACGATTGTTATCCATTTCTTTGCTCAGAGTTCTCATATCCTTCAAAGTCATTCTCTTTTTACTATTGTAATTATCTAAATTGTTCTCCTGATTCTGCTTACTTTTTTTCCATCTGTTCATGCAAGTTTTTTCAGGCTTCTCTGAAATTATTTAGTCAATTCTTTGTAGTTCAATAACTTTCCGTTATTCTGATGTGTGCTCCCTAAGTATCCTGTTTTTTGTGACAGCAGAGAGAGCCGCTATATATAATTTTGTGCTTCTGGGTCCTTTTCCTTTGTCTTTGATCTGTTGGGGATTTGGATCTTGTAGCTAGATGGTGCTCTGAATAGTATGTTGGTCCTGAAGTCAGGAGGACCTGAGTTCAAATTCTGTCTTAGATACTGATTAGCTGTGTGACCTGAATGCCTCACATCTAGGACCATCTCCAGTCATCCTGATTCATATCTGACCACTGAACCCAGATGGCTCCAGAGGAGAATATGAGGCTGGTGATTTAGCCCAGCACCCCCTCACTCAAATCCAGTTCACATATATGTTATTCAATTCACTTCCTTGATGTCATGGTCTTTGAAAATGAAGGACAACATCATCACTTGGTCAAAGGGTGCACACAAGTTGGTAACTTGCTGAAGATGGGTCCGTATTGCTTTCAGAAAGGTTGGACAAATTCACAGTTTCACCAACAGTGCATTAGTGTGCCCCCTTAGCCATCGTCCTTTTCATTTTTGTCATCTTCACTGTAAAGTAGACATCTTTGCCTTGTTTTCTTAAGCCAGCCACTGTCAGTCGCTGTGGTATGATCTACATGGAGCCCCTCCAGCTGGGCTGGGAACCACTGGTCACTTCTTGGTTGGATTCCTTAGAGGAACCTCTAGACAGAAAGGAATATCAGGATCTTTTGCACCTACTCTTTGATTGGTTGATAACCCCGGCTCTTCGACTTCGTCAGAAAAAATGCAAGGTGGGTTGAGTTACAAACCAAGTTGGTGTCCTTGTTTCTTTTTCTTTTATATTGCTACCACTTCCCAGTGGCTCCTCTCCCCAACCAGGCAGAGTCTTCCCCATGACAGGGTCAGTCTAGCTTTTTGAATGCTTCCTATTTTGACAAAGTGTCCCAGAAGGAAGGTGAAAGACAAAAGGTATCCCTTGGATGGATCTCAGATCATGTGAACCCAGATATTCAGGCCAGCCAGGAATGAATCCTTTCCTTCCTCAGTTCTGTCTCTTTCAATCCTTACTTCTTAAACTCCATAAGTTCATAGATTATAGCTGGATGGTAACCAGGGCTCATTGAATCATTTTGAACGAATGAATGAGTGAAAGTCAATAGCTACTCACTTTCATTGGTCCTTAGACAAGTTTTCTATTGAATTATGAATTCTGTGTGACCTCCCTTCATAGACAAGCCTCAATTGTCCTTTTGCTTCTACAGGAGCTGATTCCTACCAGTAACAGCAATGCTGTCGTCTCTCTCACTCGCCTCTTTGAAGTCTTGCTTGCTAAAGTGGCTGCCGCCGACCCGAACAGTAAACACATCCGTGTTTGGATCATGGTTGGTTTTTCTTCCCATTTTCCCTTTTTCCTGGTCCCTCGCATCTTATGCCTTCCATTTACAACAACAACAACAATAATAATGCTAATGCTAATGCTAATACATATTTACTGGTTGATTGATGAAAGCAACTTACAGGGTTTGGGAATCTGAATTCCGTGAGATCCTCCAATAACTTGACTTCCTAGAGGGTATTGGATGGACTTGTTGGACTGGACACTGCTCTTTGAGCTCTTCCTTAGTGATATAAGTTCAGACTGCTCTTCATTGACCTTTTTTCAGGTTAAGCTCAAATATACTGTAGACTGTGAGCCCTGGCTCTTTCTGATGATTTCCATTTTCTTCCTCAACCCTAACTGCCACATTTAACAGACTAGGCTTGCTCCTTTTACATTAAAATTGAAAGCTTCATAAATATAAGCTATATAATTTTTTTGTTATATTTACCTCAGTTCAGTTTAAAGAATTTTTTTTAATTTTACCTATGGAATTCCCTTTTTTGATATCAATGAATACCTTCTTGGTCACTTATAATCTTAACAAGTTGTCTGGGGTCGACAAAGGTTAAGAAATTTATCCATGTACTCACAGCTAGGATGTATCAGAAATGGGTCATAAACAGAGGTCCTCTAGACTCTGAGGGCAGTTCTCTAATCAACCAACAAGCATCTTTTATGCTCTTTACTGTATATCAGACACTGGAGACACAAATGCAAACAAAGAGAAATACCCTTCCCTCAAGGAGCTTGCATTCTAATAGACAAAACAGAATATAAAAGGGGATTTGGGAAGCAAGTGTGATTAGGGGTCCCCCATGGTGATGAAAGCTGTACAACTGAGGGATAAGTGCTCTGAGATCCCTTTCCCAAATTGAGGTTGCAGAAGAACTGCCAATGGGAAAAAGGCTCTAGGATTAGGCATAGAGACCCCTAAAATGGAACTTCTGGAAAGAAATAACAGTAAAGTGATTAAGGAGTTTTTAGGTATGGGCTTTTTGCCAAAGATTACAAACTTAGATTAAGGTCTTTTGATTAAAAAACAAACAAAAATCCTTTCCACTTAGAAAGAATGCCTAGAAAGAATGTTTTCTGTAAAACATAGTCTTAGGTTCCCAGGCCATGGTTTTCAAAGTTATCTATACTGAGCCCCAACTTCTCTCATCTTTTTTGTGGAGGAATGTGATCAGACGCTGTTTGGTACTTTTTAAATTATTGGTCTCTTTTTGGCAACCTAGAGTTTTTTCTTTCTCACAGATGTTTGGAAATCTGATGAGTAAGAGAGGAGGCCTTTGGATTCAGAGGCAGTCTTTTTCGATGAACCACGAAGGAAGTGGTTGAAGAGATCAGAGAATTGGTCCCTTGGCCTGCAGGAGGATGGAGAGAAGTTTGATGAAGCCAACCTGAGTGGGTCAGGATTGGAAGTTCAGTTAGCCTGGCCGGCTTTGGCAGACACCAGGCTTTGGCAGTGTAAGAAGCCAAGTGTGGCAGTGTAAGAAGGTCTGGTCAAGGTGACCTTAGCAAGTAGGATCATAGTGTGCTAGATCAGGAATGGAAAGAGATATCGGAGATTGCTTAGTAGCCCCTTCACTTTGTAGAAGTCCATGAGGTGACTTGGCCAAGGCTACCCAGTAGTAGCCTCAGAGGTGGAATTTGTACCATGGAGTTACCTTGAACTCTTGCAGTAGAACTGATTGTTAAATTTTCATCAAGTCAGAAAATTGAGCATATTAATTTTTTATTTTATTTTATTTTTTTTAGGTTTTTGGCAAGGCAAATGGGGTTAAGTGGCTTGCCCAAGGCCACACAGCTAGGTAATTATTAAGTGTCTGAGACTGGATTTGAACCCAGGTACTCCTGACTCCAAGGCCGGTGCTTTATCCACTACGCCACCTAGCCGCCCCCATATTAATTTTTTAGATGCTATTTTTAATTAATGTTATTTGAAATTAATGAATTAAAACAAGCATTTCCACAACATAGTTCAATAAAAAAGAAGATTGAATATGAAACTGCATATCTACTGTGCACAACTTGTTATTCCTTTAGATTATATAACAAAATGGTCATTATAATACTTAATTTTGTGGGTATTCAGTTTATCTAGCCCCCTAAAAGAGAAAGGGAAGAAAAGGATAAAAACTGACTTAAGAGGGCAGTGGCCCTGATTTTTAAAAGAGAAGGCAAGTGTGTTTTTATGAAGCTATCTCATGGGATTATGGAAGGACCAGATTAGATAATACAGATAAAACACTTTGCAAGACTTAAAAGTGACTATCTGTGCTGGCTCTTATTAGCTAAGCTAGAGTGTTGATGGAAAGTGCTGATTCTGGCCAGGCTGTGGAGCAGTGAATCTCTTTGAAATGAAGACAGTTGTTGTATTTGAGTGAATCCTATGGGGGCTGTATACTGTGATGATGATTGTCCTCCATTTTCGAAGAAGACCATGATATCAGGGGAGGCAATGCCATGACAAGCATAAGAACTGTATTTTAGAGAGGGGATGCTATGCTAAGTTCCCAGCATCACTTTCTCTCCCTGAGTAATCTGGGTCCAATGGACAGATGTGAATCAGGATGACTAGAGATGGCCCTGGATGAGAGCCTGTCAACATTAAGTGACTTGTCCAAGGTCACACAGCTAGTGAGACTCAAGTGTCTGAATTCCAAGGCCAGTACTCTATCCACTGCACCACTGGAGCTACCCAAATTAACCTGCTCACCTAACCTAACCTGTAAAAGTCAGAGATGTTTTGATGCAATATAAGTACCTAATAAAGATCAGAGAACTATAGCACTTTGGAGCTGGAAGGGACCACAAGAGACTAACCCATATCCGACCCAGGGTCCCTGCCACAGCATACCTGAAAAGTGATATCCCCCCATTAGACTCTCAGTCAATCAATAAACTTTCATTAAGTGTCTCCCAAAACACCCTGGTTCTGTAGGACAGGGACTGGCACATAATAAGTGACTACAAGATGCTTTTTGATTGAATGAAGTGGTTGTCCATCATCTTGAATATCTCCAATGAGGGGGAACTCAACCCTTCAGAGGCAGCCCAAGAAATCACACTTTTTGTAGAATTCAGCAGTGATTTATTTTTTAATCTAGAAAACTCCTCTCCATTATACTTGGTTGTGAAAATATGATTTTCAGTCCCCAGTTGAACAACTTAAAGACTTTTCTTTAAGTCTTTTCCCCCCTTCAAAGATAGTGATTCAGCAAAGTTGCAGGTTACAAAATAAATCCTCAAAAATCAACTGCATTTCTATAGCAGGACAAGACATAGGAAGCAATAATAGAAAGGGAGCTCTCATTTTAAATAACTGAAAAATTCATAAAATATCTGGAGATCAACCTCCCAAAGCACTCAAAAGCCCTATAAAGATTCAATTTTCAATCCTTTTTTTTTTTTTTTTTTTTTTTTTTTTAGATTTTTGCAAGGCAAATGGGGTTAAGTGGCTTGCCCAAGGCCACACAGCTAGGTAATTATTAAGTGTGTGAGACCGGATTTGAACCCAGGTACTCCTGACTCCAAGGCAGGTGCTTTATCCACTACGCCACCTAGCCACCCCAACGCCACCTAGCCGCCCCTCAAGCCTTCTTTAAAGAAATAAAGAATAATCTAAACAGTGTTCATGGCTAGATCATGCCAATGAAATACAAATGACAATACTATCAAAATGAATTTAGACTTTTATTGTTATACCTATCAAAATTCAAAAGGATATTTAACTTAATAGGATGAGAGTAAAATTCATTTAGAAAAACAAAAGGGTAATGATGAAAAGAAGGATAAAGGGGGACAGTACCTCTAGATCTTGAACTATATTATAAAGGAGCAGTCGTCTAAACCAACCGGTATGTATTAAAGGAGAGAGAGGGAAGGAGGACTAGAGAGGGAGGGTGGGAGGGAGGGAGGGAAAGAGAGAGAGATAGTTAGATTATGGCATATACTAGACAGGGAAGGTTCTGAAACAAAAGAAGCAATAAACCAGTGTTTTGACAAAGAGGAAAATGTAAATTACCTAGGGGAAAGTCTCCTATTTGGTTAAAAGCTGCTGGGAAAACTGGAAAAGTCTGGCAGAAATTAGTCTTACACCAACTCTATACATTCTAATTGAAAGCATGAGTTTATAGTAAAAATCATACTAAGAAGAGAAACATCACATTCCCCTCATAGGTATGAGTAAGAAATAAATTCCTAATCAAAACAGATAAATGAAATTTAAAAGATAAAATAGATAATTTGGATTAACTAAAATTGAAAAGCTTCTGAATAGGAAACAATACATCTAGAAGAAGAAAGGAAGTGGTTGCAAGGGGGAAATATTTGTATCAGATTTCTCTGATTAGGATCTGAAAAGGCAATTCAAGAAACAAACAATAGTTAAACAAACATATAAATAAATATGGTTAGTGGTTATTCCTTAGTAGATAAATGAGCAAAGGATCAAAGGGAAAACATGAAAATGTTTACAAAAGAATTGTAAAATATTTACAACTATATGAAAGAATGTTCAAAATCATTATTAATAAGAGAAATGAAATGAAAACAACTTTTTGTTTTGTTTTGTTTTTTAGTTTTTTGCAAGGCAATGGGGTTAAGTGACTTGCCAAGGTCACACAGCTGGGTAATTATTAAGTGTCTGAGGCTGGATTTGAACTCAGGTCCTCCTGACTCCAGGGCCCGTGCTCTATCTACTGTGCCACCTAGCCGCCCCCAAAACAACTTTTAAGATTTCTCCTCATATCTTGCAAATTGGTGAAAATGACCAAAATGTGTTGTAATTAGAATTTTTAAAAGGGTAAACTGTGATAGATCATGAAAAATAAAATTTATAAGGAGGGACATTCTACCTGTCAATAAATGGTCAATGTTTTGACTGTCAAGTACCCCAAGCAAAAGAACTGCTCCTCCTTTATGGGTTTTGAGGAACAGAGTAGATGACATCATGGGATTAAAGGCAATATGATTATTTATCAAACTGAGGCAAGGGAACAAGATGATAAGTTGGAAGCTTGGTAAGGGACCTCTCTAACCCCAGTTTCTCTCTTGAAATTAAAACATATTCACTGAATGTAGGTATGAAATAATAGCTCACAGTTTTGGACAGCAATCCAGACAATCTTGAAGGATAGTAGATATCAGGCCCAAACTTCCTTTCTATTCACATACAGTACTCAAAGTTAGCAAAAATTCTTTGAGGCATGAAAACTGGATTAAAATTTTATTTATTTAAGGCAATGGGGTTAAGTGACAGGTTACAGAGTTAGGCAATTATTAAGTGTCTCAGGTCAAATTTGAAGTCAGGTCCTCTTGACTCCAGGGTGGGTCTTTATCCACTGTACCACCACCTAGCTGCCTTGAAAACTAGATTTTTAAACTTAATCCATTACAGGCCTGCTGAATTTTGAACTAAATTCAGATAAAAAAAATGGTGACTTAAGCAGTAATAGGAAAAATTCAATTAATTGTAAATTTGACCAATAAGAAAATGATAAAGAATCAGTCTTTTTTTTAATTTAAAAAATTTTCCAGTTACATGCAAAGATAGTTTTCAGCATTCATCCATTTGCACATTTATGAGTTCCACATTTTTCTACCACCCTCCCTTCCCTGCCCCCTTCCCCACAGTGGCAAACAGTTTGGTAAAAGTTGTGCATGTAAAGTGTTTAACATATTTCCATATTAGATGTGTTGTGAAAGAGGAATTAGACCTAAGAGAAAACATACCATAAGTAATAAAGAAAAAACATAAAAGAAGTTTTAAAAAGTGATCATAGGGGCACCTAGGTGATGCAGTTGATAGAGGCCCTGGAATCAGGACTGTGTGACCTTGGACAAGTCACCTAACTCCATTGCCTTGCAAAAAATGGAAAAAAAAAAAAGAAATACTAAAAAAGCAATCATAGTATGTTTTGCTCTGCATTCAAACTCTATAATTTTTTCTATTTGGATGATATTTCATCTTTGATCCCTGAAATGCTGAGAGGAGTTGTGGCCATCATAGTTGAACATCTCACAATGTTTTTGTTAATGTGTATAATGTTTACTGTGTTCTGTTCCCTTCCCTCAGTATCAGTTCATGCAAGTCTTTCCAGGCTTTTTTAGAGTCTGGCCATTCATGATTTCTTATAATAGTATAAATAATAATATTCCATAGCATTCTTATACCACTATTTGTTCAGCCATTCCCCAATTGATGGACATCCTCTCAATTTTCAATTCTTTGCTGTAATTATTTTTGTACATATGGAACTTTTCCCATATTTTATAATCTCTTTGGAATGATAACCTAGTCGAAGTATTGGTGGATCAAAGGGTATGCAGTTTTATAATCCTTTGGGCATAGTTGACATTGCTCTTGAGAATGGTTGGATCAATTTACAACTCTACCAGCAATGCATTAGTATCCCAGTTTTCCCACATCCTCTCCAAGATGGATCATTTCCCTTTTTTTGTCATCTTAGCCCATCAGATAGGTGTGAGGTGGCTTCTCAAAGTCATTTTAATTTTCATTTCTCTAGGGCAGTTAGGTGGTACAGTGGATAGAGCACTGGCCCTGGAGTCAGGAGGACCTGAGTTCAAATCCAACTGCAATCACTTCGTAATTACCTAGCTGTGTGACTTTGAGCAAGTTACTTAACTCCACTGCCTAGCCCCCCCCAAAAAAATTGCATTTCTCTAATCAATAATGATTAGGAGCATTTTTTTTCATATAACTATAAATAGCTTTAATTTCTTCATTTGAAAACTACCTGTTCATATCCTTTGACCATTTATCAGTTGGAGAATGACTTATGTAAAAATTGTTGACCAGTTTTCTACATTCCTTCTAATCTAAACTGTATTGGTTTTATTTATTTGTTTTTTATTGATACTTTATGTTTTCAGTTACATGCTATGGTAGTTTTTCAACATTCATTCACTTGCACCTTTATAAGTTACATATTTTTCTACCCCTCCCTTCCTACCTCCCCTCTTCCCTTGGTGATGAATAGTCTGATAAAAGTTGTATATGTACATTCATATTTAGCATTTTTTCATATTAGTGATTTTGTGAAAGAGGAATTAGAACTTGGGGGGGCGGGAATAGAAAACCATGAAATTGAAAGGAAAAATGTAAGAGGAATTTTAAAAAAGTGACCATAGTCCTACACTCAGATTCCATGGGTTTTTTTTTTCCTTCTTGGGATGTGGGTGGTGTTGTCTATAATAAGATCCCAGGATTGTCCTTGATCTCTGAACTGTGGAGAGAAGCTGCATCCATCATAGCTGATCAACTCACAATGTTGTTGCTAATGTGTGTAGTAATGTTCACTTAGTTCTGCTCCCTTTGCTCTACATCAGTTCCTATAATCATTCCATGTTTCTCTAAAGTCCATCCGTTGGTTTCTTAAAGAACAATAGAACTCAATAACATTTATATATCATAACTTGTTCAGCCATTCCCCAATTGATGGGTGATTCTTTGCCACTACAATAGGAGCTGCTGTAAATATTTTTGAACATGAGGCTTCAACCATTTTTTATGGTTTCTTTTGGCTATAGGTCTAGTATTGGTATTGCTAAGGATATGATCAGTTTTATTGTTCTTTGGACATAGTTCCAGATATTGCAAAACCTTTTTTAATATAGTTGAGATCATCCATTTTGCAATTTATAATGTTTTCTGTCTGTTTTTTGGTTGTAAACTTCTCTGCTCTCCCTAGATCTGACAGATAGAATATTTCGTGTTCTCTTCAGAATCAATCTTAATTTTATCAAATGGCAACAGTAAATGGTGTAGGCTTTGGGTGTCCAAGCTTTTAGTTCTTCTGGCTGCATTGCCCAACAAAAATTTGTCAAGGGTGGTGTTAAGGGTTAAGCTTGTCTGTGATGTTGCAGCATTTTCCAAAAGCAGAATGTGGGCCACCTGAAAGGGCTTTGAGGGCCATGGGTTGGACAAACCTGCGTAAGGGTTATGAAATGATAAGAGACACATACATTGTTGGTGGAGCTGTGAAGTGGTGTAATCATTTTGGAAAGAGATTTGTAATTGTGCAAATAAAGTGACTAAAATATTTGAACCAAATCTTTGAACCATACACATATATCTCAAGGAAACCATGGATTCCAAAAAAGTTCCCATATACTCCAAAATATTTATAGCAGCACTTTTTTGATTGCTAACAGCTAGAAACAGAGTAGATGCTTATCAGTTGTGGAGTGGCTAAACAAATTCTGGTAAATGAAAGTAATGGAATATAACTGTGCTGTAGGAAATGATGCGTGCATATGATCAATACAGAGAAGCCTGGAAAGATCTCTATGAACTGATGGAGAATGAAATGAGCAGAACCAAGAAAAAAATTTAAAATTACTATGTAGGTAAAATAATTAAACACCCTAAAAATTAAAAGAAAATTAACAAAAATCAGAAAGATCCAGCATGATTTTCACAAACTAACCCTTCATGAAGATGGTAACACATGTCACATGTTTTTGGACTTTTTCAGTGTGTCAATCAGTTGTACTGATTTTTTTTAATTCATCATAGGAGATGACTCTCAGGGAGGGAGAGGGAAGGAATACTTGATGGTGATAAATAGAAAATAGCAGTAAAAACTTATTTTAAAAACAGTAAATCCTATTTTTGTCCCAACAGGCCTGCTTTATATTCTCTTTGATTTGGTCCATTGGAGGAAGCTGTGACACAGATGGACGTCTTGTCTTTGATAGCTTTGTCAGAGAAATTATAGCAGGAAGGAATGAAGAACACCCATTACCACCAGGGTTGGGCAAATGGGAATGCAACTTTGAAGAAAAAGGCCTGGTCTATGACTATACATATGAGGTATGAGATCACCTGCATGGGTGAGTGGATGCTGAAATTGGCCCAAGGGGGAAAGCTCCTTTGGCCCCTGAGTCTAGAATTTTGTCCAATGGTAATATAAATTGAATAGGGGTTAAGGTCCCAGAGTACACTACAAGGAGGCATGGAGATATCTGAGAGACAGTTAATTGAGCCAACTTTAATGAGAGGAAAGACTCTTGCTAGGAGGAACAACCAGATATAGGATACTCCAGTATAACTGGTCATTGAATTTTCATCTGGACCAAGTCGGCATTGGGAAGAGGAAGCTGTGGTGATGATTTATGCTGTGGGTAGCAACTGGAGAAATGGAGGCCAGTCAGTGTTTTCGCACTCACCTGGGCAGAGCCCTCAGTGGTTTTTTGCTTGGTATTGTTGCAGCAGGTCTTCCTATGTATGAAAAGGCAATGCAAAGAGTTTGAACTTCTTTTTTTTTTTTTTTTTTTTAGTTTTTTTTGCAAGGCAAATGGGATTAAGTGGCTTGCCCAAGGCCACACAGCTAGGTAATTATTAAGTGTGTCTGAGACTGGATTTGAACCCAGGTACTCCTGACTCCAGGGCAGGTGCTTTATCCACTATGCCACCTAGCCGCCCAGTTGAACTTCTTTTTAATGGGCATGGGTTGACCACTCAATTCACATAATTTCAGTTTCTCTACTCTTTTTTCTTTTTAGTTTTTTTTTTGCAAGGCAAATGGGATTAAGTGACTTGCCCAAGGCCACACAGCTAGGTAATTATTAAGTGTCTGAGACCAGATTTGAACCCAGGTACTCCTGACTCCAAGACTGGTGCTTTATCCAATACGCCACCTAGCTGCCCCCAGTTTCTCTACTCTTAAAGAGGATTATCCAAATATATCTTATTTTAAGCAACCCAGTCTAGACATGAACATCCTAATTTAGATATGATATAAACCATACATCATCTTTTACTTTATTGAAAGATACTCAACAGGATTTCTTTAAATAGGTGTATTGGAAATAGGTTGAAATTTGCAAATTTGATTGAAACCACTGTTTTCTGATTGTATAATGTGTGGCACATCTACACAAAGATTCAGAGTAACTGTGTTACATTTGATCTATTTATATGAATTTATTTTTATTAGCTCAATGATTCCATTCCATTGTAAGCTCCTTGAGGAGGGAAGGGACTGTTTCTTTTTTAAATGTGTATATCTAGCATTTTACATTGTGTCTAGTACAAAGAAGATACTTAATAAATATGTATAATTGTCTAATTAGTTTATTTTTGAGTTTAATAAAAATTGGAAAATCCCTTATTCTCCTTTGCTTGGGATCTTGTTAAACTACTTTCCCCAATATTTGTACTTATAGAAGGGAATTTTGAAGAAACGGGAAATGGTGGGTCAAGAGGAGCTAGAGTAGGAAATGAAAAAATGGGTAAATTTGATCATTGGACTCTTTTAAAAGTTATGTGGTATTTGTTTAGTCATAAAAATAAAGAAAATATATATCAAATCTTCCAAAGCAAACATGATAATTTAAAAAATAAATGAAGAAAATCTTTCAATTATATTAAATCCACAGATTTAACCATATATATATATATATATATATATATTTTTTTTTTTTTGTAGTTGAAGAACCGAGGCCGGTGGGTTCACTGGAATGAATTAATTAAAAGTTCCTCTTTAGGAGAAAAGAGTACCAAGATTCAAGAAATTATAGTTCCTACGATGGACACAATTAGATATACTTTTTTAATGGACTTATGCCTTTCCTTTGAGAAGTAAGTAATTCTCTTAAACTCTGACATTCTAAATCTAATCATTTAATTTACTGAGAATTCTATTGCTAGAAGGAACTTGGAAGTCCTTTTGCCCAGGGATTCTTCACCTTTTTTTGGTTTCATGAGCCTTGGGCTTCCCTTCCTGTAAGCATGTTGTTAAATAAGTAAAGCAAAATCTATAGGATTACAAAATAGATCAGTCATATTGAATTAGAATTAAAAATTAGAATTAAAATTTTGTAATCCTCAGGAAATCCCAGCTTTAGGCCAAGTCCCTCCTTTTCAGGTGAGAAAATTAATTGAGATGGTAAACTATAGAGACAGGATGCAAAGGATTTTCCCTAGGCCTAATGAAGATTTCATTATTCTGAAGGGTTAGCATTTTCTTTACTAAATAATAGCTCATATAGAGAGGAGACCTAAAAGATCATCTTTTTCTGCAAATACCTTATTTTGGGAGTGAGGAAATTAAACCCAGTTATGAATTGACTGGCCCAAGGTCAAACAGATTGCTAGTAGCAGATAAGGGATTTCAGTCCAGTTTTTCAATCTCTAAATCCATTGACCTTTCATTGTCTATACATAATAATCCACTGAAAAGATACAGTTAGTTGACAACATAGAAGTCTCTTTCTCCTGTATTTTCCCTTTAGGATGACCTATTCATGTTTTATTTTTTTTTTCCTTTTAAAGGCCACTGCTTTTTGTGGGTCCAACAGGTACTGGGAAATCGGTCTATGTGAAGGATAAGCTCATGAACCATTTGAACAGGGATGAATATTTTCCATTCTTTGTTAATTTCTCTGCAAGGACCAGTGCCAATCAGGTTCAGGTCAGATTAAAACTAATTAAATATATTTTACTGTTCTCTCTTTATTTAAATATCACCTCAAGAAGCAAGGTTAACTGTCCATTATCTAGTACTTCATGTCTCAGCTCCATAGCCTGGCTTGATTCAAAGCCTTCTAAAACTCTTATTTTAATACTCAGTCTATTCAACTTTATCTTGGTATTTCTATTATTTTTTAATGTTAAAATTGTTCCTCATCTGAACTAATTTATTATTCCCTGAACATATTTTGTGTATTTTTTTTGGAAAGTAGCTTGATTTTGTGAACTAAGTAGGTTTCTTTTTTTTTTTAGGTTTTTGCAAGGCAATGGGGTTAAGTGGCTTGCCCAAGGCCACACAGTTAGATAATTATTAAGTGTCCGAGGCCGGATTTGAACTCAGGTACTCCTGACTCCAGGGCTGGTGCTTCATCCACTGCGCCACCTAGCCGCCCCTAGGTTTCTTTTTTTTAAATAAAAGAAAGATTTTATTTATTTTTGAGTTTTACAACTTTCCCCCCCAATCTTGCTTCCCTCCCCCCCCACCCCCCGCAGAAGACTGTCTGTTAGTCTTTACATTGTTTCCATGATATACATTGATCTAAATTGAATGTGATGAGAGAGAAATCATATTCTTAAGGAAGAAAAATAATGTATGAGATAGCAAAATTACATAAGATAACTTTTTCTTTAAAAATTAAAGGTAATAGTCTTTGTTCTTTGTTCAAACTCCACAATTCTTTCTTTGGATACAGATGGCATTCTCCATCGCAGATAGCCCAAAATTGTGCCTAATTGTTGCACTGATGGAATGAGCAAGTCCGTTAAGGTTGACCATCACAGTCATGTTGCTTTTAGGGTGTACAATGTTCTTCTGGTTCTGCTCATTTCGCTTAGCATCAGTTCATGCTAATCCTTCCAGGCTTCCCTGAATTCCCATCCCTCCTGGTTCTAATCCATGTATTTTGTGTATTCTTTTTTTTTTTTAAGTTTTTGCAAGGCAATGAGGTTAAGTGGCTTGCCCAAGGCCACACAGCTAGGTAATTATTAAGTATCTGAGGCCGGATTTGAACTCATGGACTCCTGACTCCAGGGCCGGTGCTCTATCCACTGTGCCACCTAGCTGCCCCTATTTTGTGTATTCTTAATGAGAGATATTAGATGGTAAAAGGACTAGAAAATCAATCATTCAAGAATTTCTTGGTATAAGAAATTTTTAGATTTGAAAAGAGAAGGCTTGGAGATTGGGGGAGGGATTTGAAGACTATTCTATGTGAGCAGGATTGACTATATTCTGCTTGGCCCCCAGAAGGCAAAGTGAGGGGCCATGGAAGAGAGTTACAGGGTGACCAGTCTTGGTTCCACTTAAAGTAAAAATTTCCTAGTGGATTTGTCCAGAGTAGGATTTGACTCATTGGAGCTATTTAAGTGGAGGTAAGGTCTCTTGCTTGGGAATATTTTAGAGAAGTTGCTTATTCAGGTATGGGTTCACAAAGAGTTTACTTGTTTTGAGCCATTTCTTGGGGATGATGACATCTAGTGTCATGACTGTCCGATGACACGAGCTTGATTGATGGTTGAAGAACATCAGGTCATGATCCTTTTGATAATTATTGCTTATCAATATTAATTATTATTAAAATTATTAATTATATATTTACTATATTATGTCTAGTATATTATAACCATCAATTATATAATTAATTCTATAATACATATTATTAATGTTTATAGTTAATAATTTATAACATCAATAGCTAATAATAACTAGCATTTATAAGGCACTTTAAAGTTTATATTTAGTCATTTGATCTTTCAACTCTTCCCTCATATGTCATCTAACATATAGGATAATTCCCTTTCCCTTCTTTTATGGACTTTGACTATAAACATCTTTATCTTCTCTTAATGATAATCAGTCTAAATAAGGCATCTAAAAGAGAGTTGCCTAGTCTCCTCCTTTTTTCAGCCTATATGTGTATATCTCTCTTATTCTTCCTCATCTTCCCATCCATCTAATGGACCTTCATCTGAGACTCCACATTTCAGGAAATAGAAATTTGATTCTTCCTCTGTTGGATACTGTTGTTGGGTCTTCTAGCCCATGAGCTATACCCATAAAAGATTTGTTTTAGTTCTCTCCTTAAACTAGATGAGATTTCTAAAAGGTTCTAAACATTGATTACTAAATCTTTTCATGCATGTTGAACCTTTCTTCAATGTCTTTTAATGAAATTGCATATTAAATGCCTTTACTTTCTTATTATGAATGAATAAAATTCCTCCTTTTTGTTGAAATCTATCTTTTTTATTGGCAGTTAAGCTAAATTTGAATTATCTCTTACCTTAAGTTACAAAGTAATTTCATTTGTCTTTAAAAAAAAAGAATCCATCTAATCCTTTTCTTAATTTGTCATAGAATTTGTCATGGAATCACACAAAGGCTTAGGTGATTTAGACCATTTATCTTTGATGTGTGAAAGGCTTCTTCCTTACTGCTTGTGAGATTTATTATTTTAGGTTGAAATGCTGAAGCATGGCCACAGTATTTTGTTGTGATTTGAATCTGGTGTTTCTCTCTGTTGTTAGCAGGTGGATTTCACTGATCTATATATTTCCCTGTTAACTATACTCCTGAGCTTTTCTTGCATGGTTTCCTAAAATATGGTATTTGACTCGTTGTTTCGTTGGACTTTTCAGGAGACCAGTAATTCTTAGATTGTCTCACCACTTTTGGTCTTCATTTTTGTTCTTAGAGATCTCAGATAGTCCAATATAATTGCCTAATGGCCTTTTTTCCCTCTCTATATTTGGTTCTGAATCTTTAAATCTCTTTTTCCAGAGAGTCCATTGCTTTAGAAAGAATTTATATAATTTGAACTAAATTTTTATTGTGATTCTCATTTTGAATTCTTTGGATGACCTTTGTGATTGTTCCCTTTAATTCTTTGATTGATCTTCTAAGTCATTCTGGTGATTCTTGTAGTTGTTTCTTCAAGGATTGATGTGCCGAAGGGAGGAGATTGTATTTGATACTTGTCATTAGGAGTCATTGTCATGGGACCTCATAACTGAAACTGATGCTCCAAGGTGGGTTGGCAGAGAGTGCAGGGCAGCTCCTCATGGCAGATGAGCCCCAAGCCAAAGAAGAGAGAAGCCCAAGGGCCGTTTATCACATACATTCAGGGAAAGTTTTCTTTCTTTTTTTTTTTAGAAAGATTTTATTTATTTTGAGTTTTACAAATTTTCCCCTATTCTTGCTTCCCTCCCCCCTGCCCCCCACAGAAGGCATTCTGTTAATCTTTACTTTGTTTCCATGGTACATTAATCTCAGTTGAATGTGACGAAAAATATAAGAGATGGCAAAACTACACAATAACGGTTTTTTTCTAAATTGAAGGTAATAGTCTTTGGTCTTTCTTCAAACTCCACAACTCCTTCTCTGGATACAGATGGTATTCTCCATCACAGATGGCCCAAAATTGTCCCGGGTTGTTGCACTGATGGAATAAGCAAGTCCATCAGGGTTGATCATCACTCCCATGTTGCTGCTAGGGTGTATAATGTTTTTCTGGTTCTGCTTATCTCACACAGCATCAGTTCATGCAAATCTCTCTAGGCCTAGGGCAAAATTTCTGATCAGAAACAGGTTAGACCAGAAGGTCTCTCAACTCCTATCTTGTTATCTATTTTCTATGTATTTCTTGACTTCTCTGATAGAGTGGATGCTCCTCAGTGGTAGGTGGGAAGGTTTTTTTTTTTGTTTGTTTGTTTTTTTATCCCCAGAGTTATTTCTGAAATTTTGTGATTCTGTGACATGTCACATTCCTAAGTGAATCTGACTTTTCAAACTTAAAATTCCCCAATTAAAAACAAAATCATAATAGTAAGTTGTTTGACACTATTAAAAATAACTGAGACAATCCTTGTTATGTTATTCTGACTTGTCTAACATTTTATGTTGTAAAAATCAAGAAACACAATGGAAGTCCATTGTTGTCATGGTTATCAGTAATTCTAATACATGAATCCCCTAACCGCTGACTGCTTTTGAACATAATAATAATAATAACAACATAATAATAATAATGAATCCATATTCAGTTAGTCTTTTTCTTCTGCATTTTAGAATATTATCATGGCGAGGTTGGACAAAAGGCGCAAAGGAGTGTTTGGCCCTCCAATGGGAAAGAGATGTGTGATATTTATAGATGATATGAATATGCCAGCATTGGAAAAATATGGAGCTCAGCCACCTATTGAATTATTACGCCAGTTTTTTGACTATGGAAATTGGTAACTATTTAAGGGAGGCTATGATTGGTCAGGGGGAGCTGGATGGTGCAGTAGATAAAGAGTGCTGGACTTAGAGTCAGGAAGACCTGCATTCCAATCTGTCCAGGCACTGGTCAAACTAGCTAACTTCTAAAGTCTCTTCTTACTTCAAGAGCCTGACTTACCTGACCCCACCTCTAACCCAGCCTGAAGAACTTGTCTCAATAGTCTTGCCTCATCCTGGTGATTCACTGGAATGAGTTATTTTTCCTATATCATTTTTCCTACTTCAGCAGTTTACTCTTTACTACCTGTTCCTGCAGTTTTTCTCTCCAGTACAGGATGGACCAGTTCCCACCCCCCCAATTTTTTATCCCTCCTGATTATTTTTTGGAGAGAGCAAAGAGCACCGAAGTGTGGAATCATGAGACCCAAATTCACAACTTAGCTCTGACACTCAATCTTTGTGTGATTTTGGGCAAGTCGTTACTTTATTGGTCCTTAATTTCTTTAGTAGGGTAGGCAAGATGGTCTCTGAGGACCATGCGAGATGGCTTCTGAGGACCATTCCAGTTCAAGGGCTATGATTGTCATATATTATTTAGGTAACTTCTAGACAAAGGCTGGATAGGCTGCTCCAGTCTGGGGCAGGTCTCCCTTCCTTGCTACTAGGTTGTGGGTCTTTCGATCATATTTCTGTGATGTCTAACTCTATGAGCCCCTTTGAGGTTTTCTTGGTAAAAATGTTGGAATGGTTTGCCATTTTCTTCTGTAACTCATTTTACAGCTGAGAAAATCCAGGTCCTCTGCTATCTTCACCACCTCAGTTTACATACTCTGATCATTGGGTAATTCTTGGCTCCATTTTGAGGAGACAGTGTAGCATGGAGCATAGGGGACTAGATTTGAGTCAGAAAGATCTAGATTCAGATTCTGCCTCAGACACTAGCTATGTAACCCTGGCTGAATCCCTTAACTTCATCTGTAAAATGAGAACAACAGTAACACCTCTTTCTCGGGATTGTTGGGAAGTTCAAATGAGTTAAGATCTGTGGAGTGCTTTGTAAACTTTTAAATGCCGTATAAATCTAGCCACTTAATAGTCAGCTCACATGTCCTTATTTTGGGAGTGGTTGAGAAATGAATCCAGTGTTTTGTTTGGTAAGGGGCAACGTCTGGTTAGACTTAGGATGGATTTTGACATTTTTGTGTGCTTTGAAGGTATGACTTGAAGGACACGACTAAAATTGTACTGGTCGACATACAGCTGCTTGCTGCCATGGGCCCACCAGGTGGGGGGAGGAATCCCGTCACTCCTCGATTCATCCGCCATTTTAACGTCTGCACCATCAACACCTTCAGTGATGAAACCATGGTTAGGATCTTCTCTACCATCGTAGCTTTCTACCTAAGGACTCGTGAGTTCACACCAGAGTACTTTGCTGTTGGAAACCAAATTGTCCATGGAACCATGGAGGTGAGTGACTCGTGGGACATGAGAAAACCCTTGGAATAGATGATTGGATTCCTATAGTTCTTTCTCCCTGCCAGGCCGGAGGAGGGATGCCATTTTGTCCTTTTCAGCAGGCAAGTCCTTTGTGCTTAGCACAAAGCTGGCCCATAGTAGGTGCTTAATAAAAGATGATTGATGATGATGGTTGCCACTAGCAGCAGGGACTTGTCTGTAGGCTTGATTAGACTAGTCAGAAGGACCATAATTAGTGTGGAGTTAACTGGGCTTTGTCTCTGGCCATTGATTTCCTCCTGGGAAATGGTAGCAGCCATCCCTGTTCCTTGCCTTCCATATCTCGTGGCAGCCCATGCCTTGGTATAATACAGTCTTCCTCTCTTCCAAACTGGGACCACCATGCTCATAGTCTCATGGCAGTGGAGCCCCTTTCATGGGTCAGAGTTTCCCCTCCACTTCCTCTCTAAGGCAGGTACTGCCTACTCCCCTGGCATGCCTTGACCTGTTGGCCCTCATCTCTCATCTGACTGTTCCCCTTCATTAAACAGTACTCTAGCCTCTGGCATTAAACCATCCTCTTAATGCTTATGGCCGTATTGAAAAAATTCTAACTCTAGAAGAGACCTTGCCCTTTTTTGTTTTTAAGTACAAGGAAGAGTTCTTAGGAGGCTGTGCTCCATTGTGGTTAGGGGCCTGGATGTGTACTAGTCAAGAAGGTTTAGGTTCAAATCCTTCCTCAAATACTTTTTTGGCTGTGTGACCCTGGGTAAGTCAATTAACCAGTAGGACATGGTGACGCCCAAGGGTCTCTGCAAGCTTTCAAGTCTATGATTCCATGATGGCATAAGTATTGGCTGCCCAAAAAAATCCTTTAGGGACTGAGTGCTAGGTCATAGGAGAAGGAGAACTTTGGAACCGCGATTCTAGGAAAAGAAAATCTTCTAGGTTTATTGGGTTAGCAGTGGTCATTAAGAGCTAAGGAAATCCTCCCATTCCTGCATTAGTGGTAAATAGCTGCCCCCAAACAAGTCAAACTGCACCATATGGTCTTGTTTTGATTTGCTGCCTTGAATTTTTAAAAACAATTTGAATTTTGGCCCTTTCTTTATTGCCATGGGGAGGGCCATAAGCTCACTGGGAAAGATTAGCCTGCCCAGCACTTAAATGTAAAACAACAACATCCAAATGAGTCTCAGTTTCCTCATATGTAAAATTAGCCAGCAAGGTTTCTCAGTTCAGATTTCTGGGTCTGGGGTCAGGAAGATCTGAATTCAGTTCAGTCTCAGATACTTCCTAGGTGTGACCTTTTACCTTAACTTGTTTGGAATCAGACCTTCCCTCAACTTCTCAGTTATTTCCAAACCAAGTCATTATCTGTGTCATACCATGTTCTCTTCTCCCACCTTAGAATGGCAGCTCTTTGCCCAGCATATTTTTATTTTTGTTTGTTTTTGTGTGGTGCCTGTCTCATGGTAAGACTTAATACATTTCCATTCATTCATTCATTCATTCATTCATTCATTCATTCATAAATCACTTAAAATATCCCTCAACCTCAGTTTTTGCATCTATAAAATGAGGATGATTCTTCCTCACATGGTTGTGAGAGTCAGAAAATGTTTATCAAAGGAATTACAAATATTGACAAACATCAGTTATTTTTATTGCATTTTTGTTCATGTCTCAATACGCTAAATGTCAATTATACAAATTGTTAATGAATCTCAATATGCTGTTTTAATTATCATTAATTTGTTAATGTGTCTCAATATGCTAAGTGTCAGTCTCACTTTGTTATAAACAAATATTCTATTTCTGCTTCATGTTTTTTTCCCCTCTATGAATCTCAAGATCTATAAACAGTCCATGGAATATTTGTTGCCCACCCCAGCTAAGTCTCACTACACGTTTAACTTGCGGGATTTCTCCCGGGTCATTCTGGGCTGTCTGCTCATCGAGAGGGACATGGTGGAGAACAAGCACACCATGGTGCGGCTCTTTGTCCACGAGGTCCTGCGGGTGTTCTATGACCGACTGGTGGATGACTCTGATAGAGAGTGGTTGTTTCAATTGATCAGGAATGTCATCAAGGACCAGTTCAAAGAGAACTTCGACACTGTCTTCACGCACCTGAGGCAGGGGAATGCCCGGGTAAGGGGTTGTCTGGCTACAGAGATACCACCAAGCAGCAATTTGGCCTGATTGGGTCTTCCACAAGTAGGATTCATTTATGTGCCAAATTAAGAGAAAGAAAAAAAATATAATTCACATCCTTTTTTACATCTTGGTCCCCTCTAGCAGCCCAGTGATGCCCAGGGACAATTTACACAATAAATAAGAGCAGATTCAAAGAAAATCAATTATACCAAAGTACAGTTAGTCAAGATAAGAGAACTCCTTTAGGAATACATTGGTTAGGGGCAGCTAAGTGGCGCAGTAGATAAAGCACTAGCCCTGGAGTCAGGAGTACCTGGGTTCAAATCCAGTCTATGACACTTAATAATTACCTAGCTATGTGGCCTTGGGCAAGCCACTTAACCCTATTTGCCTTGCAAAAACCTTAAAAAAAAAAAAAAGAATGCATTGGTTGGATGAAAAGTATGTAAAAGGCTACTAGAGGGTGCTGTAACACACAGAGTACAGGCCTTGGAGTTAGAAAGACCTGAGTTCAAATGCAGCCTCAGATACCTACTAGCTGTTGTGACCATGGCCAAGTCACTTCACTTCCTTTAGTCTCAATCTCCTCTCTAAAATGGGAATAAAAATAATAATAATAATAACGATAACAACAACAACCTTCTGGGGCTGTGGCAAGGATAAAATGAGCTAAAGTATGTCCAGGTGCCTTGCAACCCACCAAGGGATAGGTAAATGTTAGCTGTTCTCTGAAATTTCAAAGTTTTAAAATTTCCTCCCTTGGATATTCTAGGTAAAAGAGGAAGATTTAAGAAGTCTCCTATTTGGTGATTACATGAATCCAGATCTTGAAGGAGATGAAAGAATTTACATAGAAATTCCTGATGTCAAACTATTCAGCGACGTAGTGGACGTGTGCTTGGAAGAGTATAACCAGACTCACAAGACAAGAATGAACCTTGTCATTTTCAGGTGCAGTCATTGGGGCAAGGGCTTAAATCTCTTATCAAGGGTTAAGGGTCTCCTGGGTGCTGCCAGACCCTTTTTAGATTCATTTATCCATTGCTATTCCAATCATCCTTTTGGTAGGGGAAAGGAATTCTCCATTTTTAAATAGAAAGTAGAATATAAATGAGGGTTTGATGAACAAACAGTAAATCCTGTTCTTGTTTAGTCTTGCCATAATTGAAGGAAATGCAAATGTGATCATTGCAAAGAGTGGGCTCTTGTGACATGTGTCCTCATCAAGAGCCAGAGCTAACAGAAGGGCAGCCCATGAACTGAAAAGTTTTTTGGGGGATCTCTTTGGCATTTACATATCTCTTTTCTTATAGTTTCTCTGGATAAGCACCTTAGTTCCTTGAGGGCCTAGATGTCCATTGCATCTCCAGGACCTAGATCCTGGCATGGGTGCCAATTAAATGCATAGTAATAGATAGAGGAGGACTTCCCAAAGACTGAATGTATTGTCTGTGGAAGGAAAGGTGGAGTGGACTAGGGCATAGGGCTTTGAATTTGGAATCAGTAAGACTTGGATTCAAATGCCATTTTACACTCTTCCTAGCTATAGGACACAAGGCAAGTTACTTTTCTTTTTAAAAATAAATTTATTTATCTTTCCAACTAAACGTGAAGATAGTTTTCAACATTCATTTTTTGTAAGGTTTTGAGTTTCACATTTTTTCTCTGTCCCTCCAACTTAGCTTATCTAAATTTGTTTCTTTAGTCTATAAAATTCAGGCCTTGGACTCAAGTAGCCTCAAAGTTTTCCTTCCAGTTCTTAGAAACAGTGAGATGGACCAGAGGTTAGAACACTGGACCTCAGGAAGACCCGAGTTTCAATCAGTCTTAGACGTCTGTTGTGTGACCCTGGGCAAGTCACTTGACTTCTGCCTGCTTTTGTTTCCTCATCTGTAAAATGGTGATTATAATTGTGCCTCCCTCCTGGGGATAGTCAAGTTAGATAGTATTTCATAAACCTTAAAGTATTCTATAAATATAGTATCAGGGAAACTAAAATGGTACAAAGGATAGACCACCAGACTTGGAGTCAGAAAGACTCTTCACCCTGAGTTCAAATTTAGACTCAGGTACTTCCTTAACTGTGTGACCTTGGGCAAATCACTTAACCTCATTTGCCACAGTTTCTTCATCTGTAAAATGAACTGGAGAAAAAAATTGCAAACCATTCCAGTATCTTTGCCAAGAAAAACCCAAATGAGGTCACAGAGAGTCACACATGACTAAAAACAATGGAACAAAAATTATCATTATTGTTATTCTATAGCTTTGATCCTATGAGAAAACTGACCAGAAGCATACTAAATGGGTAGGTTGCAATTTGTACTTATGGAGGAAACATTCACAACTATGAGATCACAGAATACTAATGGACTAAAGAATTCTTAAAATGGATAAATGCCACCTACTAAGTATTCTGTAAAGCAAGAGTTTTTTTTTTAACCTTTGTTGTTACAGTATAAAGTCCTTTGGCAGTCTGAAAAAGTATGTGGTCCCCTTCTCAGAATATAGTTTTAAATAATTGAAGGAAGATCTAGTTTTCTGTAGTGATTTTTCTGTTAAAGATTAGTCAGAATTGAGATGTAAATTTTTTTTTTACCACATCCAAATTCATGAACCTACTGAATTCTGTCCATAGACCCGAGTTTAGAATCCTTGTTCTACAGTGAACTTTTGTTTTTAAGGTTTTTTCAAGGCAAATGGGATTAAGTGGCTTGCCCAAGGCCACAGGCTAGGTAATTATTAAGTGTCTGAGGCCAGATTTGAACCCAGGTACTCCTGACTCCAGGGCTGGTGCTCCTTCTACTGCACTACCTAGCTGCCCTCATACAGCTAACTTTTAATTTGTTTTTTCCTTTGCCTCTAAATTATCCAACTGAAACCATTTTTTAACACTCGTATTTTTTTTTTTTTATCATCAGCAGTCACCTTCTTATTGGATAGATAATAGTCTTCTAAGATATGTAAACTATAGCTATGTGATAAAACTATTTCATTCTACTTGACATTCTCATACTTCATTGTTGATATTTCCGTGGCAGGTATGTGTTGGAACACCTGTCTCGAATTTGCCGTATCCTGAAGCAGTCTGGTGGAAATGCTTTGCTGGTTGGTCTGGGAGGAAGTGGCCGCCAATCTATGACCCGTCTTGCCACATCTATGGCAAAAATGCAGTTATTTCAACCAGAAATTTCTAAAAGCTATGGGATGAATGAATGGAGAGATGACCTCAAGGTAAAATAATTTTAAAGTCTTCTATCAATAAGAAAACATATGGATTGGAAAGCCAGCTGGAAGAGTTATAAGTCACGAGTGAAAAACTGTTTCCAATTTATCTAAACAATTTATTACAGCTTATTATTTCAACCACTTTTACTTGCTCCATGATTTCAAAACAAATTCCTTTGATTGCTTAAAAGCAGTAAGCAACAGAAGGGCAAATAAATTCCAGCTCTCTTATTCTTTTGGAATAAAAATTGGCCTAAAATTTTCCTTTTCTGCCTTCTGATAATAAAAATTCACCTTTCCTTCCTGCAATAAATTTGTCCCAACTTTAAGTACAGTTTTTTTTAAAACATAGACATATTTTAATCTTATGCCTAAAAGGGAGGTACCTAACTAAAATCATCTATGAAACAAGGTTATTTTATAAAATAAAAAATAAATCAAAGAAATAGCCAAGTGGCATTGTAGATAGAGCATTGGGTCTGGAGTTGGAAGACTTGAGTTGAAAACCAGACTCAGAATTAAGTACCATTTTAAAGTGTACCTTTAATTTGCACTAAAGTTTAAACCAGTTCATAAGTGAGTCTCAAAACTTGACTCAGAGGTGACTAACTGAAACTGCCTGGGGCTTAGAAAATTAGTTCCTTTTAAAATTCTGAATTGGGAAATTATTTAAAATCATGGAGTTTTATTCTAATTTCTCCTGTGCTAATTTCTAAGTTTTTTGTATTTTAACCCTTTAATTTAACTGAATTTATTTTTCCCCAAATCTCTCCTGAATATATTCTATGATTAATAAAACAATCCTTAAAATTCAAAATGCATTCAAAAAATTCAAAGAGCTTCATTATCAATTTCCAGTCATTTTGAAGTTCTTTTAATATGGAATAACTGATCTGTTAATTTTTGTGTAGAATTTTCCAGTAGAGAATAGCAAATTTATTCTCTTATTATTATTATTATTATTTGTCTTTCATATCTGCAACTTCCAATTGATTAGTATTGGAAAGAGTGAGAAAAGCAAGACTTTCTTGAAGACTTTTTTTTTCCACTCTTTTTCCTCAGGCTTATTAGACTACATGGATTAGCACGAAACACAAAGAAGATAGCAGAGTTTTCCTATTCTCTTACAGATTATCCTAATTATAAAAGATCCCTTTCTCCCTGAAGCAAGAAACCCACCATTCCTAAACTTAGTTCTATCATTCACAAAACAGACACACATAGAACATATAATAGTCTACTAAATCAGTTCAAATTTCTCCCAGGTTTTCTCTAAGAGAGTTTGAAATTAGGATCTTATTTAATATTTAATATACAACTTATGGCAGTCCTGTGGCTGGGGGAGTTGTATATTTATCAACAGGAGCCAGGTAAGATTCTAACTTTTTCTTCCCCAGGGGAAAATCTTCTAGTAAGGAACTTTTTTCTTTCCTTTTTTTGGTCATTTTCTTTTATTTTTCAATTACATGCAAAGATAATTTTCAGCATTTATCTTTTTTGTAAATTCTACATTTGTAAAACAGAAACACTGTCCTCTTTTTTTTTTTTGCAAGGCAAACGGGGCCCAAGGCCACACAGCTAGGTAATTAGTAAGTGTCTGAGACTGGATTTGAACCCAGGTACTCCTGACTCCAGGGCCGATGCTTTATCCACTGCGCCACCTAGCCACCCCAACACTGTCCTCTTAAAAAAAAAAATCTAACCCTTTTGTTCTGCAAAGTAAATGTGAAATTTTTTTTTTTAATTTGCTGTAAACAATTTCTGCAGAGTTAAAAATTTGGTGGTCTGGTGGTTTCCTTAGGTTCTGTACTGAGGAGATTCCTGGCCTTCAAGATGTTCCTCTTAGACGTCTCTCAATGACTAGAAAGTTCTCAGGGAAATTCCCTGGAGAGGACCATTTATGGAAGTCATTTCCTCAAGTTCCATCTGGGGTGTCAACTATTAAAAAAAATCTGAAATAATCCTTTTTTTTTTTTTCAAGGCAGTGGGATTAAATGTCTTGCCCAAGGTCACATAGCTAGATAATTATTAAGTGTCTTAAGACCAGATTTGAATTCAGATCCTCTTGACTCCAGGGCCAGTGCTCTATCCACTGCTTGACCCAGCTGCCCCCAAATTATCTGAAATAAAAAGAAAATTGAGATCAAAGTTACTAAGTGATTTATGTGATCTGTTTATTAAGTGATAAAGTGACTTATGGAGCTGATTTTTCTAGCAAAAAAAAGAGGAATAAAAACTGATAGAAACTTGTTTTGAACGTAATTCAGTTGAAGAAGGCAGGTCACCTGATGAATTATCTTCTCCCAGACTTTCTTAATGCTTTCCCAGAAGTCCTCTCCTGAAGGTGTTGCCTTTATAACCAGAAAGTGTATGGGAAAGAGGAACTTGTAGTGAGTGGTTCTCTCCCTGCCCCACCCCAGGCTTCAGCCTTAGAAGAGTCCATTAATCAACTTAGACTTCAGCTCAGGGAAAAAAAAGTTTGCTTATCCACTAAGACTGGAAAGAGGAATCTTTGACTAACCTTTCTATAACTGTCAGAAAGGTTACTTTTTTTTTTTTTTAAGGATTTTTTGCAAGGCAATGGGGTTAAGTGGCTTGCCCAAGGCCACACAGCTAGGTAATTATTAAGTGTCTGAGGTCGGATTTGAACCCAGGTACTCCTGACTCCAGGGCTGATGCTCTATTCACTGTGCCACCTAGCTGCCCCAAGAAAGGTTGCTTTCTACTCAGTCCCCACTTTTCTATTGGAAAGGGGAATTCAGTCTTTTGAAAAATCTTATAATCTCATGATTTTTTTCTTCTAAATAATCTGCTACTAAATGGCAAAGTCATTTCAATCCATCTATTCACTAAACCTATAGATTTAAAAGACTATATTAGTTTGGCTTTAATCCTATAAAAAAATCAAAAAATGAATTCAAAGTAATAATAGCTGATTTCCTTGTCACCATTCTCTAACTGGGAATGTAGCTATCGTGATTTCTGAGTGACTGTTTTACCTTGAGAAATGTCTATTGGGGTCTAAAAGTGGTGATGATGATGATGATAATGATGATGATATTGGTCATTTAACCTCCCTGGGTCTTAGTTTCCTTTGAGGATCCTTCCAGTTCTAAATCTATGTTCCTTGGATTGATGTTAGAAAGTGATGGTAGAGTGAAAAACTCATGTATCGATCGCATCATATTCTTTCTGGATTGCCTTCTAAACTACTTTTTGTTTTTTTAGAACCTCTTGAGGAGTGCTGGAATGAAGGGCTTGAAGACAGTGTTTCTCATCACAGACACACAGATCAAGGAGGAAGCATTCTTAGAGGATATTGACAGTGTTCTCAATACTGGAGAAGTCCCAAACATCTTTGCAGCAGATGAAAAACAGGAAGTGATGGAGGTATGGCAAGTTTTCATATTCTGACAATACAGTCTCTAGAGAGTTTGTTGAATTGAAAGATGGAGAAATGAATTTATTTTTTTAAATTTTTTAAAATTTAAATTTTTTTTTGTAAGGCAAATGGGGTTAAGTGGCTTTCCTAAGGCCACATGGCTAGGTAATTATTAAGTGTCTGAGACCGGATTTGAACCCAGGTACTCCTGACTCCAGGGTTGGTGCTCTATTCACTGCACCACCTAACTGCCCCAAGAAGTGAATTCATTGTAGGTCTTAACTTAATTTAGATGTTGTCCTAAGACAGGATTTCTTAACCTCAAAATCATGAACTCCTTTGATGAAATTGGTAAATTAAAAAATATAGAACTGCTAAGCAGACTAATTATATTGAAATAACTATCAAATTAATTTTTAAAAAGCTAATTAATGGAAACCAGATTAAGAAACACTTCTCTGAGACATGATATTAAATGTGAAATTTTGTTTGTGATAATAGAAAACTCATCTCACATGTTTAACCTTGTTTACTATGTTTTATGAATAAAAAAAGATCTATTTTAATTATTTTATAGTTTTTATTTGTTTATTGTTATATAGATAGGAGAAAATGTAAGTGCTGAAATCTAGATCAATTTAGGACAGGGGTGTTAGAACGGGACCTGTGGACTACTTCTGGCTCACAGTTTTCTCTTATGGTCCAAACCAGATATAGATATAATAAGTGAATATTTAACAAAATAAATGAAAAATACAATAAAGCATGAATAATACTACATTTTAAAACTAAATCATATGCAGCCTGCAGGAATCCTTTTTTTGGTACAGATTAGCCCCATTTATTAGAGTTTGACAGTACCAACGCCCTTTGATCATATGATATCACCATAAACTAATCCTGGAGATCTGCAAGTACTGTACCAATGAAATGATGAAATGAATGCCATCATTCAAAGCGGCCACAATCACTCATGTGGAATTCTGTCTTCCACTTAGCTCCTAATCTGTTCTGAATGAGATGATGTCATCTGTGAACAGGGATTGATTAGGTACCTACTATGTGCTAGATGCTGTTAGGCTGTGGGGATAGCAAGAAAAAAATGAAAGCCTCCTGTCTTCAGGGAGCTGATGTTCTTTTATAGAAAGTGAAGCTCACATAGTACAGAATTTGGGAGTTAGAAAGACCTTGGCAGCCATCCTTGCATCCAACACTTACTGAAAGAAATACCCACATGCCACATTTGACAAGTGGTCTTCCAGCCTCTTCTTAAAGACTTTCAAAAAGGGTGGACTTGCCACATCTCAAGGCAGCCAATTCCACATTTGGACAACTAGGATTGTTAGGAAATTTTTTCTAGTTTAAAATGCAAATATTCCAGTTGCACTTGGTTCTGCCTGTCATATAGAACAAGCTTGAATTCTTTTTCAATATGGCAGTCCTTCAACTACTTGGAATCAGCTGCTATGTCCTCCCTGAGCTTTCTCTTCAAGAAAAATTGGCCCAGCTACTTCAGGAAATCTTCATAGAACGTGGTCTTCGGTCCTTTCACTATGCTATCTGCATTCCTCTGCAGATTCTCCAGCTGATCTAAGCCCTTCTTAAACCATGGTGCCCACAATGCAATGAGGTCTCAGGGCAGGATACAGAAGGATCATCTTTTCTATTCTTGAAAATTCTGTATAAAAATATGTAAATAAACACCAAATATAGAGAAGGATAAAACAAGGAGATTCTAGCTGCTGCTGGATTAGAAAAGATCTCTGGTAGGCAGGGACTGTATTACAGCCCTATGTGAATGACCCAGCATTTTCTTCTTTGGTAGCCCCCTTGATTATTTCCCAGATGTTGAGATTGAGGAAGTAGCAAGTGATCATGGGGAGCAGCAATCCCATGGAGGCCTGACTAGTAGATATCACAGTAAGATTCTGTCTACCCTTGCGGTCATGAAGAAAGAGTGTGTATGTTTGTGTGTGTGTGGGGGTTCTAGATGGTGCCTGTGGGGACCACATAAATATCATCTGAAATTTGTCTCCTTTCTGTTCCTATAATACTTACGGTTGCTGGTTGGATGAATAATTAATTTATGAAATAATGAAATGGAGGTGGTGTGTCTAGTTCTTTGTATACTTTCTGGGAGACCCCAATAGTAAAGGGAAGTGATGCTGCAATCTCACTTCAAATAGGCATAGACAATGTAGGGTCACAGAAGATATAGAGCCAAACATTGGAAAGTTTACAAAGGTAGATGGTGTGGGACTGTGAATCATATGTTACAAAAAGGAAGGCAGTGATAGGGAGGAGAATGAGGAGGGGCAGAGTCACAAAGAGTTACTCACAGAACCACACATTAGAGTTGGGAACACTGCAGTATGAACCCTTAGGGGAGATGGAAACAGTTTTGGGGGAAGGAGTTCAGGGTCTCCTTTTTATAGAATTTTTTGTTAAACCTTGGGGTTAACTTAATAACATAGCTAAATCATTTTAAAGTTATCATTTAAGCTTTAAAATGAACATGTCCATACACACTCTCAAAATTATCAGACTTTTTGGCAATCTGCTGGTCTTCTGTCTGAGATTTAACATATCAGAAGTTCCTCATAGTAGCACCTGTATGATTCTCTTGATTTAGCAGGATGTGGTTTTTGATTAATATAGGATGTAATTTGTAAATTATGCTCCTTTGATCTTTGTGATAGTTTTATGGATTCTCTAGGTTCCTCCTTGCAATCTTACTTTCTGCTTTTGTCCCTTTATCATGGCCACTTACCATACTGACTAGGAGTGGGGGTTCAGAACAAGATACAATTTTAATGCCCTGGTGTTCCATCTGTGCAGGATGTGCCCATGTAGAGAAACCTGATTTGGTTATAAATTGAGGTACACTTCAGATATAGTGAACGTGAAGCTTGCTTCCTGAAAGTATCTTGGTATTCTGCATGTAGACCAAGGCCAAAAGTGAAAGGGGAGCAATCTCTAGCATGAAAAGATGCATAAGTGCAAATCTAATAGATGAACTGGTAACTGACTTAAATTCAAGACCTTTTAAGTAGTTACTATGGAAGGCAACCCAGGATTGACAAGACCAGAATTCACATCTTGCCTTCTTGGTGGTGCTCTGATTGTTCAACATGAGAAGGCACTGACCTTGGTGGGTGGGGGAGATTTTCATCCCCAAGCTCCTAATGGCACTGAAATCTCAGGAAATTCCCTAGCCTACTCTGTGCTAAGTAAGATCCTCCCTGTCCTCTTAATGGAGCTTTAGGCAAATGGATTTAAATTGTCCTTGTGTGAATTTATTGTGGATGAATTAAAGTAAAAGAATAATTCAACTTGTGTATGTTGGAGATTACCTCTGAAAACTATCAGGGGAGATTGAGGAAGGAGCAGACTTTAGTGGGACTATCACTGTGCCTTGAATCCAGAGTCACTTTTTAGTCACTCAAGGCCGGTGGACCCAATGTGCTCCACTAACCTCCAGACCCCAGTATCCATCCTCCCAGAATACCTGGAGAAGCCCACTCCATGATGAAGATGGCAATAGAGACAAAGGCCCCTTTCTGTAATGGCTGCTCTATGACCGTAGGAAGGGGAAGTCCTGGTTCAGACAGCAGGTATTTAGGATGATGGATCTCCAGTGAGAGGCACCTCAGATGCCATTTGGTCCAACCCCTCCATTTTACAGGTGAGAAAACTGAGGCCCAACAGGTTTAATGATTATACCCAGGTAGTGAGCTAAATTAGGCTCACGTCCTCTGACTTAAATCCAGGGCTCTTTTCCATTATACTTACTCTTCAGGAAGGGTCAGGGACTGTTTGGAAATTGGTTGCACAAATCAACTTCTCACCCTTCTTCTACTTCTCCTCTTCCTTTTCTCCTCCTCCTCCCCTCCCTCCTCTTCTTCCTCTTGTTTTTATCTTCTGTAGTTTTCTTTATTGACCATTGTTGGTGTTTTGGTCATCATTGGAAACCAAAGGTAGAGTTGCTTTTGTTTCTCTATTCAATTGCTCAGCAAAATACCTGGCATAGCCTGACTGATGCATAGAATCACGGGACTGGAAATTACATTGAGAGATAAGACCATAAACATCCTTTTGTCTGAAGTAAACATAGACAATGTCCAGTTTCAGAGGATGTTTGGAAAGAAAAAGAATGATGAACACATTTCTTTTTTTTATTTTAGAAAGATTTTGTTTATTTTGAGTTTTACAATTTCCCCTGTCTTGCTTCCCCCCCCCCCACAGAAGGCAGTCTGTTACTCTTTACATTGTTTCCATAGTATACATTGATCTAAGTTGAATGTGATGAGAGAGAAATCATATCCTTAAGGAAGAAAAATAAAGTATAAGAGAGAGCAAAATTATATAATAAGATAACAATTTTTTTAAAAATTAAAGGTAATAGTATTTGGTCTTTGTTCAAACTCCCCAGTTCTTTCTGTGGATACAGGTGGTATTCTCCATTGCAGATACACCCAAATTGTGCCTGATTGTTGCACTGATGGAATGAGCAAGTTCATTAAGGTTGACCATCCACCCCCATGTTTCTGTTAGGGTGTACACTTCTGGTACTACTCGTCTAGCTTAGCATCAGATGAACACATTTATTGAAGATAATTTTCAACCTTTAATAATGCTTTTCATTTTTAGTGAATTTTTCCTCTTCTTCTGCTCCATAGGGTGTTCGACCAGCAGCCCAAGCTGGCATCAAACATGGCGAACTCAGTCCCTTGTCTCTGTTTGCCTTCTTTGTGAATCAGTGCCGAAACAATCTCCATGTTGTCGTTGCCTTCAGTCCTATTGGTGATGCTTTTCGAAATCGCTTGAGGCAGTTCCCATCCCTAATCAATTGCTGTACCATTGATTGGTTCCAGGTTTGTCAATAGATTGATTTTATTTCATTTTGGCAACAAACTTAGAATTTTGTCATTGACGAAAAAGTTAGTGACTTTCCAGCATTTCCATGTTCTCGAACTTAGCTCCCAAATACTTTGAATTGAACTAAGTCTTCTTCCATTAGTTTACATTGTGATTTGTACTAGAAGAGCTGGTTAATAGCAATTCATTCATTTGGTGACCATTTATTGAGCACCTACTATGTGTCAGAGATTGTGAGAAGTGCTTTAATCCAAAGACAAAACCTAAACAGTCTCTACTCTCAAAGATGTGGATAGAATGTTTATGTAGAAAAATGTTTTGAGAGCAATTATTTTTTATTCTTTTTTGTCCAAGTATCTCCTGGAGGAGTAAATTAGCTCTTATGAACTTATTTCTGTACTTATATCTCCCCAGAAGAATGCAGGTTCCTTGAAAGGAGAGACTGTCATTTTTGTCTCTATACCTCCTGTGACTTGATTGAGGAGATCAAAGACTGTCTTATTTCTGTTCTTTGACTTGTGGTCCAGGACCTTGAGCAGTATCTGCTGCAAAGTAGATGCTCAATGAATGGCTTGCTAAAATGAACAGCCTTAGAGATTGCTGCTTTTTAATAGTAAAAGAATAGAAATTCTTACATTTCATCTGATGACTTTCTCAGCCATGGCCTGAAGATGCCTTGGAACGTGTGGCCATTAAATTCTTGGAAACTTTGGATCTCACAGATATTGAGAGGCGAGAAGTGGTTCCAATCTGCAAACACTTCCACACGTCCATTATGGATCTCTCAGCAAGGTTCAGTAACATTTTTCAAAAAATGATAGTAATTCTTTATATATTTATAATGTTCATAACCCTTTGAAAGATTTAGAAATTCTTTTTTATGTATATGTCTGCGTTTTACTTTGTTCAGATCTTTTTAGGATCTTGCTTGTTATTTTTAAAATTTTGATCCTCTTGTATTGATCTCCTTTGGGAGATGAAAAAAACAAAACAGAACACCATGCATGAAGTTCAACCACTTTCCTAAGTGGATGTCCCATACTCAGCCTAATATATGGGGTAGAGACTAGAAGGTTGAACCATGCATTTTTAGCCCCTATTTTTGCCTTGAGAAATCATTTCCCTGTCATGTTATATGTCACATTTCATTAGAGTCATGTCCCTTGTTATTTCTTCCAGAATCAGCCTCATAGGCTCTACAATCTAGACCTAGGAGAGGGAGGTTACATGTCAGTAGTCGAACTCTTGTGTTCTCCAAATGGAGAAACTTGAGTGTCTTGCCTAAGATCACCCATAGTAAGTAGAAGAGTAAGGATTTCTTTGATTTCAGAACCAATGCTTTTTCCACCATATAAGGCTACTTCCTATTTATCTCCCTTGAGCCTCAGTTTCCTCATCTATAAAGGGGGAGTCATAATTCCTGAGGATTCTACTTCATTGGACTAGAGACTCAATGAGATACTGAACGTAGAGCAAATCTAAAGTGACTAATGATGGTGAAGATGTGATGGTAGATGAAGTGAATAGATGGTGTTGGGTTGGTTCCTTATTTAAAAAGATCCTTTGCAAGTTTCTGGCACATGCTAGGTACTAAACAGATATTTATTTACTGATTATTGACTATTAAAGTTGATTCTGATCATGGCGGAGAGCACATTAAGGTTTGTGATTAGGTGGTTTCCAGCTAGACTCAGCTAGAGTAGTGAGGTGGGTTTGTTTCCCTGTCTGTCTGTCCCCTTGTCATTCTCATATCTCACCTTACATTGCCCCTCGAGTTGGTTGATACAGGCACTTGCAAAATTGTCTAGACCTAGAGGAAAACCACAAAGGCATATAGAGTATGTTCCATTGTAAACTCATGACCTACATCCTTTTTGATTCTACCCTTTTACATTTTCTGAATAGGCATCATAATTTAAAACACATTTAAGTTCACATGTTTAATATTTGTTTTTGAATCTCCAACACATAGCAAATGTTGGCCTACAGAAGGTTCTTTTTTTTTTTTTAGGTTTTTGCAAGGCAAACAGGGTTAAGTGGCTTGCCCAAGGCCACACAGCTAGGTAATTATTAAGTGTCTGAGACCGGATTTGAACCCAGGTACTCCTGACTCCAGGGCCAGTGCTTTATCCACTGTACCACCTAGCCACCCCTACAGAAGGTTCTTGATAAATACTTGATTGACTCTCTCTTGCTTTGTGAAACCTAGCAAGACCAGTTGGGCATGTTATCTACTTCCATTTTAGGTTCTTGCAAGACTTGGGACGACATAACTATGTGACTCCTACATCGTACCTGGAATTGATTGCAGCATTCCGGCTTCTTTTGACTCAGAAGCGCCAAGCTGTCATGAAAGCCAAATTCAGATACACCAATGGGCTTGATAAATTAGCTTTTGCTGAATCTCAGGTAAAATCATTGACTTCTTAAGAATGGCAGCAAAGGGTGGGAAGGAGGGAACCTCAGGATAGGACAATCATTACTACTTTCTGATAGTATTTTATTACCATGTGGATGATCATCTAACATAAAGATATATCTGGTTTGCATATGGCATAAATAATTAAGCTAGATACTGGATCATCTTTTCTCCAAGGAAGACTGTCATTTTTACCTTTGTGGAGAGGACTGGGAGGGCTTGTATCACTGTCAGAAGACGTTGGGGATGGAGTAGGCAGGATCTGGAAGAGTATGATTGGGCCATCTCTCCTTAGCTCCCATCTCCAAAAGGGCTATTAGGGTAAAATAATGTCCTTTAAATAATGATAGTCTAGGAGTATAATATTTTGGAGGCCAGAATAAATTATTCCCTGCCTAATTGTTTTCAAGGATGGGTCTATACTTAGTGTAAACTGCCAGTATAGTTCTGTCTCACCAACCTCTAGATACTCAGAAGGCCATCTCCAAAGCTAGTATACTTCATCACCAAAGTAAAAAGTAAACAGAAATTGGGGGAAACTCTACAGAGTAGCATAAACAAAAGAACACACAAGAATAAAGAGGCTCTTTGGCTGGGAATCAGATAAGACCACCACTCAACCAGGATGAGAGAGAGAGAGAGAGAGAGAGAGAGAGAGAGAGAGAGAGAGAGAGAGAGAGAGAGAGAGAGAGAGAGAGAGAGATCTACCCCAGCAGAGTCTACTCTTAGCTATTGTCAGGGTTTTAAGGGTAGCTGGCTGCTCCCATATTTGTAGTTTTAGAGAGGTCTCTTGAAGTCCTCCATTCTCCCAATGCCCCATCTAACTGGTAGGTGTCTGAGGAGCCACAGCTGCAAGGTCTCTCAATCAGTCAGAAACTGCATGTACTTCCAGTATCCACAAGACCATCCCTTAGGAAAACTGTCCCAGACATGGGAAGAAGTAGAATGACTTATGTATGAAAAATAGTAGCAGGAGGAACTTCCTTTAGTTATGTCAGAAATCTTTTCATTGGAGTTTGGATGTTTAGTAGTATTTTTTATAGCTTACCATATGTAGCTGCACAGATGGATTTATGAAATCATTAAAAATCAATCAATTCATTTATTAAATTCCCATTATGTCCCAGGCCCTGGGAATATAAAGATTAAAAAAAAACACTGGGGAAGGGTGGTGAATAATAAATACATGAATAGTTAAATCCCATATAGATGCAAATCAATTTGGGGTAATTTTTAGGGAGGGATTACTAATAGCTTCGGAGAATTGTTTAGGACATGGTACTTGAGCTGAAGAAAACTAGGGATTTTGAGAGATGTAGGTGAGAAGGTAAAGCATTGTAGGGATGGTCAAAAGCTGCAATATTTGGGGTCTTGGGGTCATTGTTGATAAGTGTCAAAGGTCTAATAAAATTTCATCTGGCTTTGTGGTTCCATTTCAGAGGACATGATATGTTTCAGGCTATATCTATATCTGCTTAATAAAGGACGACCTTGTGATAGGTTTCTTTTCTTCTTCCGAATATCTAAGAAATTGATTTCCTAAAAAATTTCTTATATAGCATGTGATTTTATTTATTTTCCACATTCATTAAATATTGTTTTGACTTCCAAATTTTTTCCCTCCTCACCTCACTCAATGAGAAGGCAAGCAGTATGCTAATAATTATACATGGAAAGTCAGACAAAACATATTTTCATATTATCCATGTGACAAAAAGAAAAAAAGAGACTTTGCTTTTTGAATATTTTAGTCTTTTGAACTTGATGCATTCCTTTTCATTTGACCTCTTCTGTTTCGTTTTTTCTGTTTGAATGTTTTTAAGACAACAAACACTTTCAAGCAATTAGTCAATTTCCCATTATTAAGTTCTTACAATGTCCCAAAGTGAGACAGTCCCTGACCTCAGGGAGCTTCTATTCCATAAGCAGAGACAGCAAACATGCATAAGACTACATAGAATACTTTATATTGGAAAGATTTTTAAAAAGATAAGAGCCTAAAACCCTATATAAACACAGGCTTGCCACACAGCTGTCCTATTTAATATTTGGTAAGCACGTACCCTAAATAACCCCTGCACTCAGAGACCTTACAGTCAACTTAAATGAATAGATGAATAGTACAACCTGAGATCTGGAGGGGACTCAAAGGAACCTCCTCCTTATCTATTCATGTTTCACTTGCTATGCTATTCATCTCCAGAAAAAGAACTGACATTGAGCAGACTGAAGCATCTATCTTCCTCCCTCCCTCCCTTCTTCCTTCCTTCCTTCCTTCCATACAAAATGACTAACATGGAAATGTAACATGACTGCACATGGATGTTTAACCTCTAATTGCTTACTCAGGGAGGAATGTAGGGAGGGGCAGAATTTGAAACTCCCAGAAAATGATTTTAATTTTTAATTGGGGAAAAATAAAATATACTATATATATTATATATATGCATAATATATATATATATATATATATATATATATATACATATATATATAAAGAAAATCAATGGGAAAAAAGTTTCAGTTGCTATGTACTCTATTTGAGGCCTGCTTCCAACGCAGTCAAGATATAATGTTACCACATCATGTTTGTTTAGGTTGGTGAGATGAAGCTAGAACTAGTTGAGTTACAACCCAAACTGGAAGAGGCCAAAGTGGAAAATGCCAACATGATGAAGGTATGGTTCTCTTGAATTTTCAGGTGTTGCAGGCTTCACTGATATCACTAGTTTGTATGACCTGAATTGCAAATTAACAATTTCATCTCTATCGGATTTGAACATAATTCCAAGTTTTTGCTATCATCCCTGAAGGAAAGAATTAAAAATAAAGTCAAACCATAAAGTGCTTACCATATACCAACACTCTGCTAAGTGTTGGTGATAGAAAAATAGAAAAAGATAGCATCTGCACTCTAGGAACTCATACTCTAATTGGGGGAGACATCACATATAGGAGGGTTTAGTGGCAGGATTGATGGAAAAGCCTAGAGGTCCTATGGGAGCATGGCAAGAACAGGAGACCCTTTGCTTGTGTCTGACTCTTGGTAACCACATTTAGGGTTTTTTTGTTTTGTTTTATTTTTTTTTTTAGATTTTTGCAAGGCAAATGGGGTTAAGTGGCTTGCCCAAGGCCACACAGCTAGGTAATTATTAAGTGTCTGAGGCCAGATTTGAACCCAGGTACTCCTGACTTCAAGGCCGGTGCTCTATCCACTAGCTGCCCCACATTTAGGGTTTTCTTGGCTATGATACTGGATAATGGTTTATCATTTTCTTCTCCAATTCATTTTTCAGATGAGGCAAACAGGGTAAAATGACTTGCTTAGGGTCACATAGCTAATAAATGAGACTGGATTTGAACTCAGGAAGATGAGTCTTCTTTATTTTGGACTCAGCACTCTATCCACTTTACCACCTGGCTGCCCCAGTACTTAGTAGTACGAAGTAAGAGTTTGTTTAAGCAATCATGCAGGGAGCCTTGAGGGTACTGGCACACCACTACTGAGAAGGGGGAATGGGTCTTTGTATCAAAGTAGAGTTGACATTCTCATCTTCCCAGAGACAAGGTACCTCCCCACTCTTTTCTTCCTATTTTATAGCTAACCTCTCACACCTTCCCTTTGGAATTTTTTTCTTTCTAGAAATAGATAAATTTCATGCCAGTGAATCATATGATCCCTCTAGCCTACAGTCAGGTTCATCATTCTTGATGACAGCCTTCTCAATCAATTAAAGTAAAAAACTATAAAAGAAGGGCTGTGACTAATAATTCAGAAACTTCGTATGGTTTTGTGTTTGTGTTTTTATAAGGTCATATTATTGGAGGAAGTATGGTACAGAGGAGAGAGAGCTAGCCTGGCCTCAGACTTACAAAGACCTGGGTCCATGTCCTGCCTCTGACACTTAGTGACTGTGTGATCCTGGTCAGGTCACTTCCCCTGGCAGTGACCAGGAAACTTTTGAAGACCTGAAGTCTCTAGGAAGGGGCCAACCTGCCTTAGGAGAATTTCCTCACCAGAAGTTCACTGCAGCAATCCCAGGTCCAGTCAAAGGAAAAGTCAGTATCCATATTGCCCAGCATTTTGGAACTGAATTTCAAAGTTGTGAAATGGGCTGCAAACCTTAAAGCCTCATATAAAAGTTTGAAAAAAAACAACAACAAAATGACAGAACTACTAAGAAAAGAGTTTATTCAACACAGTCTTGCCTTTTTTCATTTTACAGGATCTTTAAAAAAATTTTTTATTTATGGCAATGGGGTTAAGTGACTTGCCCGAGGTCACACAGCTAGGCAATTATTAAGTGTCTGAAGTTGGATTTGAACTCAGGTTCTCCTGACTCCAGAGCTGACACTATATCCATTGCACCACCAGCTGCCCCTTTAGGAGCTTAAGTTTCTAGGTTTTCTAGTTAAAAATGAACATTTTTGAGGTTTCTTTCATTGTTTGTCCATAGCTGATTTTTCCTGGTTGCTTTCAGGTGATTGAGGTAGAGTCTGCCCAAGTGGAAGCAAAAAGCAGGATTGTGAAAATAGATGAGGAGCTTGCTACTGCTAAGGCTGAAGAAGCCCAGGCCCTCAAAAATGAGTGTGAAAGTGACCTTGCAGAGGCCATCCCTGCCTTGGAAGCTGCCCTCTCTGCATTGGACACACTAAAGGTAAGAGGCACCATGGCAGGCTGATGGGAACCTCAATGACAACCATCCTAATGGCAGCTGGTGTTTGTGAAGAACATTAGACTTTCTACTCTGATCCTCCCAATAGCCCAGTGAGGGTCAACCCCATTTACAGGTGAAGAAACTGGTTAAAAACCGGTAACAGATACTTTGGGTTATGTCCTTGGACCCTAGCTTCTTAGAGAGCCTCAAGAGCCATCTGGTTCAATCCCTTTAATTTACAGAGCAGGGAAGTGACTTTTCTACGGTTCCACAAACAGTGATTCCCTGACTCAAAAGGCAAGCCCCCTTCTGACTTTACCATCCTGCCTTCCTACAGTGACTTGTGTGTAGGGGTCAGGGTGGGGATATGCAGTAATCTTTTTTGGACAATGATATCCTGGTAGAGTCTTGACTCTCATTTTCTTTACCAGGAAGAAATACCCAGAATACCTCTTTGCCTCAGAAATCCAGAGGCTCAATCAATGTCGGCCTAAGCAATTTCCCTGCAAAATTCTCCTTTGTTAAGTCTCCCTTCCCTGAAGGAATTGTGATTTTGTCGATGTAAGGCATTGAACACCAGTTCAGATTGCAGCCCCTTTGTGACTGAGTTGATTAGGTCCCAGAGTAGCCTGATACACAAGGGTTAAGTGACTTGTCCTGGGTCACTCAACTCATCAGAGGTCCCAGGCCTTCTTGATTATAGGTCCAGGGCTTGGTACATTGGGTCATTCTTTCTGTAATTCCAGAATTCTTCCCTAAGAAGGTTAGTAAACTATGCAATTATAATTATAATTATATTAAACATGATTCTTTTCATTTATTTGTCTGAAAGTCCCACATGACTCTTCTTTTTTAAAAATTGAAGGCAATGGGGTTAAGTGACTTGCCCAAGGTTACACAGCTAGGCAATCATTAAGTGTCTGAGGCTGGATTTGAACTCGGGTCCTCCTGACTCCAGGATTGGTGCTCTATCTACTGTGCCACCTTGCTGCCCCCCAAATAACTCTTGTAGGAGTAAGCAATGTTTGAAAATGTCCTGGTCTTCTTTCAATTTAGCCCGCTGATGTCACTATTGTGAAGTCCATGAAAAATCCTCCATCGGGAGTCAAACTTGTGATGGCAGCTATTTGTGTTATGAAAGACATAAAGCCAGAGAGAATCACCGACCCTGCAGGCACCGGAGGCAAGGTAACCAGGGGAGATGGACTGGATCTAAGGGTTCAAGATAAGCTTAGTTGATGTGCAAGAAGGGCAAGCTTTCCAACATGACAGACTCTGAGGTTTTAACTTAAAGAATTAAGTCCTTATGCTGAAGTTCCAAGAAAATTCTTTTGAAGATAAATTGATGTGTCCAAAGGGAATGCAAAGTGTCAATACATGTGAAGGGCAGGAGTCATGTCAGTGTGGGTTTGCTGTGTTGGGAGTTTAAGGAGACTTGGATGGGTAAATGACTATTTGAACATTAAAATGATGTCTGTCTCTCAATTTTCATGACAGATCTATGATTATTGGGGTCCTAGCAAAAAATTACTGGGAGATATGAATTTCCTAAGAGACCTGAAAGAATATGACAAGGACAACATTCCAGTAAGTATCCCAAGATAGGTTTTTCTTTCCATGTGTTCATTTTCCGAGAAGTGTTTGAAATATTGGGGATTAATGCAATCAGATATAAAATGTGAAAAGAGAGCATTTTCCCCTGGATAGCTTTGTCTAGCAGTAGTAAAAAGTCACAATGATGGCATTGATCTAGGTTGTTTTTTTTTTGTCGTTGGTAATATTCATTTATTTGGACTATTAACACCAAAATCTGAAAAAACAAAAACAAAAAAACACCTTTTAAACATAGGACAAAGAAATCCTAACATTAACATTCCTCTTCAATTTCTCTGTGTAAGCTCTGTGGTACAGAAAATATACAAACTTCAAACAGCTGAAAAAATTGTGTCTTTGGGAGAAAATAGAGTTTCTACATCAATACAAGAGAAATAGGCATTTTTCAAATCCAACCTGAACCTGGGAGAGGCAAGAGGGTAAGGCAGCAGTGTACATTCAGTCATTGTCTCGTCCCAAAGGGGAGACACCAGCTCTCCCTCCCCCCACCCCTCCACCAGCCTCCGGGGATAGACAGGTTGGACCACAGCTCCTGACAATCTTCAGTCAAGATGAAGGTGAGATGAAAGATGTCACCAGGAACACTCTGCATTCCCCTCTCTGCCCATAGCTGGACTGGTCCTGGCTTTGGGATTGCTTGGATCAACTTCTCCAAGGAGAAGGGCACGGATAAGGGAATACATATGAGGGATGAGTACAATGAGGGGAGGCAGTGGCCTTTTCTCTCCTGGGCTTTTCTTCTCTGCAGGGGAAAGGGAAGGTATCCTTTCAAATTCCCCCCCCCCCCCCCCTTCCCCTGAACCAGGATCAGCTTCCTTGATGACTGATAGGGACAGGTGTCTCCTAGGAGTTGTCTGCGCTCACATGCTTGGGATGGTGGGGCCAAGGCCTCGAAGGTCATTTCTTTCAAGGGGAATCAAGAATGAGAACACTGAGCTGCCCAGCCCCAGGGAGAAGGCAGGTTTCCTCCCCACCCCAGGAGCTGTACCCAACAAAAACAGGAACCAGGGCATTTCAGTGTGATAAAAAGAAGATGCTCAAAGGCCAAGAGAGGATGGGATCCTTGGCCTCCCATTCAGGGGAGGGGGGAGCCAGTCACAAAGGCACTGGTCTGCATGGTAGGGTGGGAAAGGGTAGAGGAAAGACCCTCAAACTACCAGGGAACTGGAAAAGCACAGTCTCCTCAGAGGGTGGAGTGTGCTGCCAGGGTTCAAAGGGGAATGGGGGTGCTTTGGGAGCATCAGGGTCCTTTCAGGGAGAGGTCAAGAAAAGGACTTGGAACTGTTGATGGACAGGGGGACCCTGGAGTGGTGGGACAAATTCTGAAGAGAAAGCCCATACTGGGGAAGAGGGGCTTCACCAAACTGACAGGACAGAAGGCAGAGCCAGTCGGGTTGAAGTGGACTTTATTCTTGTCAGGGTATGAAGGCAAAAAGGTCAGATTGGGACTAAGGGACGAGCTTCTTCAAAAGCCAGGACTTTCTCACAGTCCTCAGGGGGTTCCCGCTTAAACACATAGCTATGGTTGGGCCAAGGGGATGAAGCAAAGGCCAGCACTGGAGATGGACTGTCACCCTCAAGCGAGATAGCATGGGGTGAAGAGGGTGCCTTTTCCTTGAGGTTAGGTGTCAGTTCCTCAGTTGCACCTCGGGGTTCCAAACAGCTGGCTTGGCCAATGAGTTGGGGAGATGCCAGAGGCAAAGAAGGGGAGAGAGAAAAGTTGCTTGGCACCAGGGGAAGGAGGGAAGAATCTCTGTTGGCACCCTGAGCAGGGGCAGGGGCGCAGTGACCATCAGGGACATCCAAGATTCTCAACGGTTCCTCTTCTCCCTGTTCCTTCACAAATACTTTCTCCAGTTCTTGGTTGAGTCCTTCCAGGCTTCAGTGCGGGCAGGGACTGAGTCGCAGGACCAGGGAACCTGAGGGGAAACTGGGTGGGGAAGCCCTCAGTGCTCTCTGAACAGCATGGTCTCCTTGGATTGGGGAGCCCCGCTCCTTCTCTTTCCCATTCCGGCTAAGTTTTGTCCTCTGTGACTGCTGCTTCAGCTTGGTGATCTCTCTTTGGTGGTCTATGCTACCCCAGGAGGCAGAGCACTTGTGGTTGCAGGATCTGGTTTGCTCACCTTCTAGCTCATGCCAGGACAGGGGTGTCTGAGTGACCTTGTCATTGGTGCAGCAGGTAAAGGCGCCATCAGCATCTTTTGGCTGCTGACCCAATAGGTAGGAGCCAAGGATTGTGTCCAGGGAGAATGTGCGTCGAACTCAGGGCGGTCGGTGCCTACGTACCGACTTTTCTGGGACCACTGAACAGGGAGCACTGGCTGTGTGGCCGCCCCCTTCCTGGCACTGGTGCAGTGGTGGTGGCTGCAACTGGAAGGGGACGATGGCCCTAAGCGGCTGCAGCCCGGTCTGGGGGGAAGCGACAAGGGCAACAACCCTGTCGGAGCCCCCCGGTCCCACCATGGGGGCCCCAGGCCCCTGTGCCTCTGCCGCCCGCTGCAGTCCCTGCCATCAACCCTCCCATCTCAGTGTCACAGCAAGCCCCACACCCAATCTGGGCTTTTATACTATATAAACACCTCACCTCTCAGACCAGCTAGAAGTCGTTACCGATATTGTCATTGTGTGCCATTGGTCTGAGTGTGTGGTGGTCTAGAAAACACATGGACTGAAATATCATAGGAGCATGTCTAGAGCTGAAAGGGACAGATGAGGAAACTGAGGCCCAGGAGGTTATGTGATTAGTCCCAAATCATACGGAGGGTATTTGCAGTTAAATAGTTTATGATTGAGATATTTACTGTTTGTATGACTTTGAGTGAATCACTTAATCTCATGGATTTTTCAGTTTCTTTATTTGTAAAATGGATATAATAATACAAATCAAATCAAATCAGCAAGCATTTGTGAATGGGTCAGGCACTACACAAGACTCTGGGATTAAAAAAAAAAGTTAAAAAAAAAGGATAAAAGACAGGAACTCTCAGTCTAATGGTGGAGAAAACAGACAATTCTGCCCCTCAAAGACAGATGCAGGATAACTGGGAAATCATCTGGGAGGGAAGGCACCCACAATGGGAGGGGATGAGCGGAGTCTTGAAGGCAGCCAGAAAGTAGAGGGAAAGAGGAACCAGAAAATAACGGAGTTGTGTTTGAGGTTCCCAGATCTCAAGATCTCTGGATCTGAGAGTCCATCTGGGGAATTAAGTGGAAGACTGGAGAGGGAAGAAGAGACCAGATTGTGAAGGGACAAAAGAAGGCTTTGGCATTTGATCCTAGAGCCTAGAGGGAGCCCCTGGGATTTATAGATTTGGAGGACTTCATGGTTAGTTCTGGACTTTGAGGGGGAGTGGGTTTGAGCTGGAGTGGACAAAGGCCTGAGGATGGAGGAGCCACCAGCAGCTGATGCCATGGTCCAGGGGGAGGTGGTAAGGGCCTGCTCCAGTATTGGGGCTTTGCAGACCTTGGAGTGCTCCAGAAGTGTGAGTGGTGTTGATGATGGACCTTTGAATCAGTACCAGACTACTGAACTCAGATTCCACCCTGTTAGCTTTGCATTTGTGTTTGTTTTCAGTCATTTGATTCTGCTAACTTAACATTTCTTTTGTTTCCGTTTGGAAAGACTTGCTTTCTGTCTGTATATATATAGAACTATAATAATGTAAGAATTGTTGTTTGGATCACAGATTGCATTTGGACTTGGTTTATGTGGGTATTAAATTGAAAATTATCTCTTAAAATGTTGATTGCTGGCTTTCTGAACTAAGATAGACTTACAGAGGTACTAACAAGGTACTAACCTTGAAGGTTATCTAGGCCAAACCCCTCCCAAATTACATGTGAGGAAACTGAGTCTTGGAGAGATGGCATGATTCATTCCTGGTCACATAAGCAGTGAACATCAGAGGTGTGGGATATATAATCTGAGGACTTCTGAGCTCAGAGCCAGCACCCTGTCTAACCTAGTATTTTGCATAGTGCCTACCTCATACTTAGTATTTTGTGACAGAAAGGGTTATGTGCTGCACAGACTTTTGATTTGGTCAGTTTGAATCTGTCCCACAATGACATGTACTCTCTTAAGTCTTTAAATGGGAATTTAATTATACTTATGACACAAAAGATATGTAATTCCATATATGCATATATGGAGGAATAACATCAGATAAGGGATAGATAAAGGAAAGGAAAAGAGAGAAAGAATAGAAAAGAATTACCCAATCATTGAGGCTCCAACAAACTTTAAAATCTGAAGGTTGTCATGACACAACCTTCAGGATATCGATTGGGAAAGTCCTTTTGGCAGAGCATCCTTCCAAAGCCCACTTTCCCAAGCAAGACCTTTATAGTATTCACACAAAAGTGGCCCAGGTCCAAGGGTTTACAAGACTGAACTCACTTTCTCCAGGTGTTTTGTAAGTAAACACCCAGGGACAAAATATATTTACTAGGAATATTCTGCTGCACTCCCTGCCCCAGAGCATGTTTCAGTTTAGCTTGCCTGGGAAGTTTGTCTCCTTGGACACCATGACCTTGGCTAATAGGGAAGACCTCAACTTAACCCTTCACTCTTCATAGGTGCTTAAGAAATAGGTAGTAATTAATTAATGGTTCTCATTTGCAGCAAATGTCACATAACTTGTACAAAAACCTTTTTGTTATATATGAAGAGATTTTAAAAAATAATTTATTGCAACTTGATAGGGATAGGGCACCAGGCCTAGAAGCAGGAAGACCCATCTTCCTGAACTCAAATCTAGCTTCGGATGCTTCCTAATTGGGTGGTTTTGGGCAAATAACTTCATCCTGTTTGCCTCAGTTTCCAAATGTGCTGGAGAAGGAAATGGCAAGTCACTCCAGTAGTATCTCTACCAAGAAAACCCCAAGTGGAGTTATGAAGAGTTGGTCTGACTGAAATGAGTGAATAACAATATTAAATATTAATATAAGGGAACTTGTTCTGCAATTATTTACATTTCAATAAATGAATTTGGGCTTTTTATATTTGAATTATTTATATTTCAATAAATGAATTTGAACAGGCCCAGTATTGGGACTAGGCTTTTTATTTTGTTGGTACCGGGAACCCTTAGATGAAGAAATCCCTTCTCTCTATGCAGGTCAGCAGCTTTTCTGCAGCCTGTGATCTTAGAAGACTCTAGAACTCAAGACTTGCCCAAAGGTCCCTTATCTAGTGTGTGTTAGTGGAGGGACTTGAATCCAGACTTTCATGGCTTCCCCATTGGTACTCTGCTATGTTGTGATGTAATCTTTTAGTCCTCCCTCCTAGTCTCCGTCTGGATTCTTTGTCCATTCTTAATTCATGTTTCCTCTTGTAGTTCTCATACATGTCAGTCTAAATATACTGCAATTTATTCATTACAGAGCAATTAACAGACATCAGTGTCAGAATTTACCTAGCTGTTCCTCTGTTATTGGATATTTAGATTCCTTCCAGTTTTTTTTTTCAGGTACAAATAATAGTGTAGGGTCTTCTGAACAATGTCATTTTTTGGCTCCAAATGTAGGATTATTTTTGAAATTTTTACTGTATATTACTGCCTGCTTTGTTCTCCAAAAAGATTGCACATTTTTTTCCATTTCTGAATTTTCTTTTCAATAACTTTGAAAACTTCCTGCTTGTCCTCTAGGCGTCTGTTATGCAAAAGATTCGGAATGAATATCTAACAAATCCTGAGTTTGACCCCCCCAAAGTGGCCAAGGCATCTTCTGCAGCTGAGGGTCTATGCAAATGGATTATGGCTATGGAGGTCTATGACAGAGTTGCCAAGGTAATATGCAGACTCATGAAGGTGCTCTTGGAAATATGCTAAAACATGCTAAAATATTCCTAGAAGTTAAAATCAGCAGATTCTTCTGTGTGTGTAAAATATAGAAATGTTTATCTATATTTTACACACACACACACACACACACACACACACACACATATGTATTCAAATGCATGTTTGACCAGACCCATGATTTCAAAGCTGAATTCCCAACATGGATATACCCTCTTACCAATATAGAGCAACCATTTGTTTATAATTTTCTTCTATTATCCAATGTCCAAAGAAAAGTATTAGTAGATTGTGACAGGAAAGGGTTATGTGCTTGGAATTTTGTTTTAGAAAATAAAAAGTTTGGGATCGTTGAACTTACTGGGCAAATTCTCAAATGCATTCCCAGAATTCTTGAATTTAGTTTGTGTCCCAGAGTACCAATACATAGAATGAACTAATTCCAACTCTTAAAGAGCCTATATTATAGTGGGCAAGACCCCAAATACATTTGGCCCTCACCTCTGTGTGTTTGCCTTACCATAAACATCATAGAATCCATCAACTTAAAATTGGCTAGGAGAATTGGTGAGGGACTGCATAGTACAGTGCTGGTATCTTTTTTTTTTTTTTTTTTTAGATTTTTGCAATGCAAACGGGATTAAGTGGCTTGCCCAAGGCCACACAGCTAGGTCATTATTAAATGTCTGAGACTGGATTTGAACCCAGGTACTCCTGACTCCCAGGGCCAGTGCTTTATCCACTGCACCACCTAGTTGCCCCCACAGTGCTGGTATCTTTGCCAAGATAATCTCCAAAAGAGATCATAGAGAAATGAACATGACACAAAAATGATTGAACAACAACCAGCATGGTTGAGAAGAACAGGCCTTGGAATCAGAGGGACCTATGACCTTAGACCAGTGACTTCTCTCCATTGTTTAGCACTTCTCTTGGACTAGTTGAGGTTCTGGTACACACTGTTGAACCAGCAGTTGTAGACCAAAGGGAAAAAACTATCACTCCGTTCAGCAGTAGCAGTAAGTCTCCATCTCTACCCATTTCCCTTTCAAATATCTAGTCATTTGCAACAAAAGAACCTCTTTTTTTGTGGGTGTATCTCAAAACCTTTGATTGTGTTATAAATGCTTGTACTTGTCATTTCTTCATAATCACCAAATATCCTGGTTGCTTCCAAAATGCTTTTTTGCTACAACCCTCTCCAAGGGATTTCTCCCCATCCTAAATCACTTTTTCATCCTTGAAACCAAATGAATAATTAAGAACAATAGCTAGCATATGTATGATATTTCAGTAATAAAATGCATGTTAGATATTTTTTTCTTCATGGGTTATTCACTTCAGTCTTTGGATGCCAACTCCTCAAGCATTTCTATATCTCTTTCCAGTCTGAACCATCTCTAGAACTTCTCTTTCTGCCTCTTCTTCTCTCCCCGTTCCATATTTCCATAATTTGTTTCAGGTCCATTGCATCATGTATCACTGGCAAATCTATAACTGAGTCTTCCACTTGATAGCCAGAGCCTCGGCCTGCTCCTGATTGATTTCCCATTAAAGGTAGTAGATTGCACAGAAGGAACCTTAAAACCTTACTCCCTTAAAATACTTTAACTACAAAATTATACAATATCAAATAAAATGAGCATTTCTATACAAGCAGTAGACTAGAAAAAGCAGATTGTATGTAGAACAGGGAATCTCTATTATGGAGCACTGTCTTTTCAAAGACAGTTTCAGGGGAGCTAGGTGGCACAGTGGATGGAACGCTGGCTCTGGAGTCAGGGGACCTGAGTTTAAGTTTGGTCTCAGACATGCAGTAATTAATTGCCTAAATGTGTGACCTTGGGCAAGTCATGTAACCCCCCTGCCTTGTAAAAACTTAAAAAAATAAAAAAAAAGAATTTCTTTAGTATAATGATCAACTAGTTTGCCTAACATGCAGAAAGACCCTGGTTCAAAACCAGACAGAAGCAAGCAGACAAAAATATTTGTGAGTCACCTGGGTGGCACAGTGGATAGAGTGGGTCTGGTGTCAGTAAGGCCTGGGTTCAAATTTGGTGTCAGATGAATTCTAGCCATGAGGTCCTGGGCAAGTCACTTCACCGTGTTTGTCTCTGTTTTCTCATCTGTAAAATGGGCTGGAGAAGGAAATGGAAAACCATTCCAGTATCTCTGTCAGGAAAACACTAAATGGGGACATGAAGAGTTAGACTTGTTGGAAATGACTGAACAAAAACTTTAAAAAATACCTTTGATTCTTTCTGGTCTTCTTACTGATATAAAAAACGATTCTGTTTCTTTTTGTCGTTCTCTTTCTTTGTTTGTTTCTTTCTGTTTGTTGGATTTTTTCCTTCTTCCTTCCCTGCCTCCCTCCCTACTTTTCTTTCTCTCTTTCTCATCCCTTCCCATCATTCTAGTTTATTTTTTTATTTATTATTATTTTTTTTTTAGTTTTATTTATTTAAGGCAATGGGGTTTAGTGACTTGCCGAGGTCACATAGCTAGGCAATTATTAAGGGTCTGAGGCCGGATTTGAACTCAGGTCCTCCTGACTCCAAGGCCAGTACTCTATTCACGATGCCACCCAGCTGCCCCCCTGCCCTTGCCCCCATCACTTCAATTTAAAACAAGCAAAACAAAACTTTATAACAAATGTGCAGCATCAAAACAAATTGTGTTTTTTATTCTTCTTGCCATATTTTCGAAAGCTTTTCCTTCAAATCCTTTTGGTTGCCCTAAAATATCACTTAACAAAAGCCTCCCCTCTCTAGTAGCATAAAACAATTGTATGTCATTGATTTGCCCGGAGAGTTAAGTTACCCATCTGGGAAAGGTGAGTCTCTTGGGCATTGTGCACATGTCTCTCAACTAACCAGAATTCTTTCCACCCAGGTGGTTGCTCCCAAGAAAGCCCGATTAGCTGAAGCTCAAAAGTCCTTGGCCGAGACAATGGATCTTCTGAATAAGAAAAGAGCAGAACTAAAGGCTGTGGAGGATAGCCTGGCCAACTTACAACAGATCTTTCGGGAGAAAACTGAGGAAAAAGCCCGACTGGAAGACCAGGTGGAGCTTTGTGCGAAGAAATTGGAGAGAGCATCCAAACTGATTGGTGGCCTGGGTGGAGAAAAAACAAGGTCTGGGACAGAATTGCTAAGAATTTCAACTTTTCCGCCAGATTGAAAGCTCTTCTGGGATTGGGGTGATGGGGTGCAGTGGCTTGGTCCCTGTGGGTTAGGGCCTGCTGCTGATGAGGCTAACCAAGGCCTGGCTTTGGTCCTCAAGTCGATCATAAGTGAATTCTATCCATTGCTACCATCTGCATAATGGACACTTGGCTTCTGTTTCCTTTAGGATGTTACAAACATATGCTATTGGTGTTTACACACACACACACACACACACACACACACACACACACACACACACACACGCCAGGTCTTCCTGACACCTCTCCACTATACCACCCAGATGACCCACAGTTTTTTCTGCTTGTTTCTTTCCGGGTTTGAACAGGGGCTTTCTGCATATTAGGTGAACTTGACAATTGTCTACATGAAAGAAACTGGTTTTTTAAAGAAAACCCATCTGTCCAAAATAGAGATCCTTTGTTCCATGTATTTAGAATAGCCAATATTTATGGAAAATTTTAATGTTTGGTAAAGGCTTAAGTTGATCCCTAACAAAAGTCCTATGAGGTGGGTTCTGCTCTTGCTCTTCTGGAGATAAAACTGAGACTGCCTCCTTCAGGGTCACACAGCTCATAGATGTCTGAGGAGTGCTTGGGTGGGGGTTTGGGTAGAGCTCCAAGACAGGAGTCAGGAAGATTCCAGTTCAAATCTGATCTTTCTAGACCTTAGGCAAATTACTTATTCTCTGTCTGCCTCAGCTTCCTCATCTGTTCAGTGGGGATAATAACAATACCTACCTTCCAGGGTTGTTGTGAGGATCAGAAAAGATAATATTTGTAAAGCATTTGCTACAGTTCTGGCTCATGGTGAGCACTATATGAATCTCAGTTACTAGTCTTATAATAGAGAGGAGTCAAATTCTAACATGCTATCTACTGCCCACCGAGACTGATCTTGGTTTTATTCTTACCATTATAACTCTCTTTCAGAATATATGTCCTCTTGATTGTGGATCAGATCCATCATCTTCCTGAAGGAGAAGTATTCCTCACAAAGGAAGTCTTATTTTTCTAGAATAGGAGACTGAAGTCCCAATATCAGAAACATGCTAAAAATAAGAGGCTGTTGGGAGCATCCTCTTTCACCAGTTGCTTTTTCTCAAAACCCATTTGAGCTCATCCAACAGTCTCTTTTCCTTTTCTGCATTCTCTGATAAAGAGATGACCCTTGGGGCAGCTGGGGGCACAGTGGGACTGGAGTCAGCAGGACCTGAGTTCAAATCCAACCTCAGACACTTAATAATTGCCTAGTGTGACCTTGGGCGAGTCACTTAACCCCATTGCCTTAAATAAATAAAAATTAAAACAAAAAGAAGTGATCATTTCCTATTCAAGACTTACCTCTCACATGTATCATCAATTCTTTCCCTTGTCTTCTCCAAGACTTTGCCACAGTGATCAACCTCGTCTCTCCTTATCTGCTGTTTTTGTTGTTGTCTACAGGCACACTCAAGTCTCCTTCATCCTCTAAACAACTTCACTGAATCCTTCTATCTCCTGAAGCTACGGTCTGCTTTCTCCTCTTATTTATTTATTTATTTACTTACTTACTTACTTATTCATTCATTCATTCATTCATTTTTTTATTTATGTTTTTATCTATCTATCTATCTATCTATCTATCTATCTATTTATTTATTTTTAGGTTTTTGCAAAGCAATGGGGTTAAGTGACTTGCCCAAGGCCACCCAGCTAGGTAATTATTAAGTGTCTGAGACCAGATTTGAACCCAGGTACTCCTGAGTCCAGGGCTTGTGCTTTATCCACTGTACCATCTAGCTGCCCCTCTCTCCTCTTTCTTAGCCAAAGTCCTTGAAAAAATCTACTTCTGTTTTATTTTCTCTCTCTCTCTCTCTCTCTCTCTCTCTCTCTCTCTCTCTCTCCTAAAGCCTGTACAATCTGCCTTTATCACTTAGCCGAACTGATTTTCTTATAGAACAATAGCACTCTATAACATTCATATACCATCTCTTGTTCAGCCATTCCTCAATTTACATTTCTTTGCCACAACATAAAAAGCTGCCATTAATATATTTGACATGTGGAACTTACCCCATTTTTATGATTTCTTCTGGATATTGGCCTAGCATTGGTATTGCTGGATTGAAGGATATGATCAGTTTTATTGCTCTTTGAGCATAGTTCCAGACTGAACTGACTTTCTAAACTTTATCAGTCAGCAGCGCATTTATTAAGTGTTTGCTGTATGTTAGGCATTGTGCTAAATATAAAGAATGTAATTGTTTGAGGGAATACAAAGGTAAAAAACAGAACCCATAGTCCTGCCCACTCACTATTAGAGGACACAAGCACACACAAACAAGGGTAATGGGAACAGGGTGTAATGGAACCAGTTCAAGCCAGTTTACAGGAAGGTGTGTTAATTGTTAATTTGTTAACTAATGTCTCTTAATTTTTCAGTGTATTTCACCTTGAAAATTGGCAAATACCCCAAATCAAGTCTTTTTTTTTTTTTTTTTTTTTTTTTAGTTTCTGCAAGGCAATGGGGTTAAGTGGCTTACCCAAGACCACACAGCTAGGTAATTATTAAGTGTCTGAGGCTGGATTTGAACTCAGGTACTCCTGACTCCAGGGCCAGTGCTCTATCTATTTTGCCACCTAGCTGCCCCAAATCAAGTCTTTTTAAAAAATTTTTTTATTTAAGTCAATGGGATTAAGTGACTTGTCCAAGGTCACACAGCTAAGCAGTTATTAAGTGTCTTGATGTCACATTTGAACTCAAGTCTTCCTGACTCCAGGACTGGTGCTCTATCCACTGTGCCACCTGGCTGTTTTCCAAATCAAATCTTGACTTACTGGTCATTGATTTTAGGAAAGTGATGGAGAAAATGTTACTAAACATAAATCTTAAGTGTTCCTTGTACCTCCCTATCCCCTCAAATCTGTTATTAAGCCAACAAACATACTCTGGAGGGGAGGTAGTAGGGTCAGAGAATATCTAATTGCCTAATTCGAAGGCCTCTTCTCAGGCCTTATCTGATTTGATTTCTCTTCAGCATCTAGTAGAACCCCCTCTTCTCTATTCTCCTCCTCTCTGAGTTTTCATAAAATCACTCTCTTGGTTCTCCTACCATGTGATTATTCTTTCTTCGTCTCCTTTGCTGAAGCATCCATCATCTACCATATGTCTCCATTTGAGCATGTCCCCCAAAGCACTGTCCTTGGTCCTCTTCTCATCTCTTTATACACTCTCTCTACTCAATTCCAGGCCCATATTTTCAACAACCTCCTTGACATTTGGAACTGGGTGTTGGTATCCTGTTCTCAACATGTTCAAAATTGGACAAAAATTGTCTCTCCCCTTTTCCTCTACTCTAAACTTCAAACACACCCCTCTTTGGGTTTCAAGTCATTTCTATTGAGGGCATTCCCCAACTTCATGTACCACACTGTCATTTCTACTGTTGGCACATTTGTTCCATTGATGACTTTGTCTTTAACCCTATGATTGAGACATTCATCACCATGTTCATACCTTCCTTATCTCTTGCTTCTATTTTAAAAATGGAATTCTAAGTGATGTGTTTACTTCCCTCCCCTCTTGCATCTGTACTTCACATATTTGCCAAACTGATTTTCCTAGGGTACAAATCCAACCATATCTCTCTCCAACTAACTCACTCCAGTAGCTCTCAAGTATCTTTAGGATCAAACACAATTCTCTGTTTGGCATTTCAAACCCTTCACAGTCTAGGCCTGACCACCTATCTTTCTCATCATATTCCATTTCATTCCTCTCCAAGAATGCTGATGTCCATCTGCACTGACCTTTCTGGACCACTCCATCTCTTGTCTTTGCAATGGCAGTTCTCCCAGGCCTGGCAGATTCCTTCCTGACTGCATTGTTCAGAGTCTCTATCCCTATTCCTGTAGATGCCAATGTCTTTCTCCATATCACTTTCTATTGATTTTGTATTTGCTCCCTTTTGCCTTTGAATTCCCAGAGGCTTCTTGGTAGTATGTTTAAAGTACATGCTTGCTAAATGATCAGTTGATTCTTTAATGTCCTGAAATTTATGTAACTTGTTTCATCTTGCAGAACATTTAGCTGGTTTCTAGTTCACATAATGTCACCTGATTTATCTAGCTCTTTGACAGTAAGGCATAATATAACTTAGATGGTTTTATAGTTATTTTAACATTGTGTGGAGGAGAAGGGGGTTCATATGCCTGGAGAATCTGAGGAATGCTACCATGCAAAACATTGTTGTTGTTTTGAAGGAATTAAGTACATAGTTTTCACATAATCAAAAGGAAGGAACTGTATTCTACATGTCCTAAGTTTTGAGTGAGAAGATATTTTAGGGATCCTTCCTCCATTGATTTTTGGAAATAAATCTGAGATCCAGAGATTCTAAGTGATTAACTCAGGATGACAAAGCTCATCAGGGGCATAGATGAGACTAGAACCATATCTCCTTACAACCCCTCAGTCCTGGGGTCTTCCCAGGGGTACCCTTAGGCCTTTGTCAAGCCTATGCCTGGCTCATGTTTGCTGTTTCCAGTCTTTATTTTGTCTTTGATTGCTCACAGATGGGCTCAAGCTGCAGACGACCTTCAAGGCACCTATGACAACTTGACAGGAGATGTGTTGGTATCAGCAGGAGTCATAGCCTACCTGGGTGCTTTTACTGCAGCCTTCCGCCAGGAGTGTTCGATGGAGTGGAGCATGCTGTGTAAGGTAATGGAACAGTCCTTCATAGAATTCATTTCAGTAGATTCAGATGCTCTTATTGTCACCAAGCACATTGTGCTTTTTTTTTATTTAAAGTTTTAAGGATATTCTTTTCAGCCCAATTCCCTCTCCCCCGCCACCCGCAAGCTTCCCTGTATGCTAAATCTTCCTTTGGAACAAATTGTAAAAGCTCAGCAAAATGACAGACAGTTCATGCCCCATAAACTCCTTGATCTTCCCTCACTTCTCCACTCCCTGCTGTGTTTTCCAGGAATAAGGTTGCTCAGTGTGTTTATTTGGAGTTTAGCTGTCTTTTGGTATTTTCATTTTTGTTTTTGTGGTTATGGCATACCTTTGTCTCCTGGGTCTTATTTTATTTTTGCTCTGTATTAATTAATACAAATCTTCCCATATTTCTCTGGAGAAGGAAATGGCAAACCACTTAATGAAAATCCCCAATGAGGTTACAAAGAATTAGATGAGATTGCAAAACTACTGAACAATAATCATTGCTCCACAAGTGCCAATGAATGGACACCTCCTTGGTTTCTAGTTTTGTATTTGCTCTCACAAAATATTCTGAGAATATTTCTAATATTTTGGTAGAATTGGAGCATTTTTGTCTAGTTTTTCCTAGGCATTTTGTGGGGAGGGGAAGAATGGTATTTGGATGATAGAAATACTGATGTTACTAAAAATAACCATCTTCTGTTTTTCTTTTCTTGTTTTTGATCATTAATCCACTAATTAATTCATTTGTTCATCTATTCATCTTTCCATCCATCCATTCATCCAACCATTCATTCATTTATTTATTTAGAACTGGTGATGGAACAAGATTACAAGATATTATCAGGAAGATATATGAAAGGAGAAAAGAAGGCTGGCTAGGTAGCAAGAATCATCCATTTAAATCTGGAATGGATCTTGTCTCATTTGACCTTCACCTGCTACTGAGTTCTAGGGATATTTTGGGACTTGTTCAAGGTCACAGAACTAGTAAGATTAGAGTTGGACCTCGAAGCCAATGGTTCTTTCCATTAGATCATGAAGAATGTATATTGAGCATGATGAAGGTTACTAGCTGTTGAACCCTTAACAAGTAATGGGCTGGGGGCAGCTAGGTGGCACAGTGGATAGAGCACTGGCCCTGGAGTCAGGAGGACCTGAGTTCAAATCCAACCTCAGACACTTAATAATTGCCTAGCTATGTGACCTTGGGCAAGTCACTTTAACCCCATTGCCTAAAATAAATTAAAAAAAAAGTCATGGGCTACAGTAGGGATGGGCAAGAAAAGATGGGTTGCCATTTGTATCACTGAAGAGAATGCTCATATCATTGGGATCATGGACCCAATGAAATGTTTGCACATGTAATTATCTTTGATTATTACTGAATGATAATACTTGCTAAAGGAAATGAAAATAATCTATTAGTATTTTAAGAGAACCATAATTTCATCAGTGTAGGCACCTTAGAGTAGAGGGAAAAGCACTGGTTTTTGGAGTCAGAGGATTTGGATTTAAATCCTGGGCTCCACCATTTTCTAGCTGCATGACCTTCAACCAGTTTCATTTCCTTCACTGGCCTCAGTTTCCTCTCTAATATAATAAGGTTGAATGAGATAGTCTCTGAGGTTCTTTGTAGCTCACAACTCCCCCACACCCTATAAGGTAGAAATTCATGAGTTTTGATGATGGTGAAAATTAGTCATTGTCATTACCAGCCTTTGAGTGTTAAACCTCTCTAGTCATTGAAGCTGGTCCTCCATTGACAGTTGTCCTAAGATCCATACCCCATGTCTTTCCAGCTTGGTAGAACCTGCCAGAGATGATTTTTTTCTGGTTATAAATTTCTAGATACCAGCATTATATCCAGGACACATTGTGCTGAGATAAGGGCTGCAAACATGGAAGACCAAGTTGATACTTTAATTAAACTTTCCAAATGCAATGTGAAAGAGATCAGAATTGTCTGTTGTTTTCTATTTCCTTTTATATATAGATATAAATATTTTATTTTTCCACCTACATGCAAAGGTAGTTCTCAATAATCATTTTTTGCAAGGTTTTGAATTTTCTCCCTCCCTCCCTTCCCTCTGATAGGCTATATATGTATAATCATACTAAACATAGATTCAAATTGATCTTTTTGTGGAAGGAGAATCAAATCACATAAAAGACTTTATAAGACAAATTTTAAAAATTGAAGATAGAAAGCTTTGGTCTGCATTTAAACTCCACAGTTCCTTCTCCATCACAAATCTTTTAGAATTGTCTTTGATTATTGTAATACTGACATAAACTTGTACATCATGGTTCATCATCATCTGATGTTGCTGTTAGTTTGTGCAATGTTCTTCTGGTTCTATTTACTTCACTCAGTATCAGTTCATGCAAGTCTTTCCAGGCTTCTCTGAAGTCCCATCCCTCATGTTTTCTGACAGAACAATAGTGTTCGATTACCTACATATACCACAGTTTCAGCCATTCATCAATTGATGGGCATCCCCTCAATTTCCATTTCTTGCCATTATACTGCTATAAATGTTTTTGAACATGTAGATCTTTCTCTCTTATTTGTACTCTTTTAATCATGACTTTATCATGGTAATACTGGATCAAAGGGTATGTCCAGTTTTATTGCCCTTTGGGCATAATTCCAAATTGATCGCTAGGAACGTTGGATCAGTTCACAAATCCACCAAGAAGACCTACTATCCCACTTTTTCTACATTCCCTCCAACACTGATCATTTTCCTTTTTAGTCATATTGACCATTTTTTTTGGGTAAAAGGTGGTACTCAGAGTTGTTTTTATTTGCCTTTCTCTAATAAGTCATGATTTAGAGCATTTTTTTTTCATTTCACTAAAGATAGCTTTTATTTCTTCATCTGAGAATTGTCTTTTTATATCCTTTGATCATATATCAATCGGGGAATGACTTGTATTCTTACAAATTTGACTCAGTTTTCTATGTATTTCAGAAATGAGTCCTTTGTCAGGAACATTAACTGTAAAAATTGTTTCCCACCTCATTGACTTCCTTTTAATCTTGATTGCATTGTTTTATTTGTTATTGTTTTGTATTTATTACAGGAAAAAGAAATTCCTTGTTCTGAAGAGTTCTCTCTGAGTAAGACTCTGGGTGATCCCATCAAGATTAGAGCCTGGAATATTGCTGGATTACCAACAGATTCATTCTCTATCGACAATGGAGTGATTGTTAGCAATTCCAGGCGTTGGTAAAGACCAGTGAAATGATTATTCTTATAAATTTAATCCCAAACCCTAAAGAATTCTTTATTTTTTCTTATTTTTAGAATTTTTTTGGACCCTTTTCCTAATAATGTCAATGTCAGATATGATTGGATTTTTGGTGTTGGTTTGTGATTTCACCCCATGGACCTCTCCATCTGCAATTGTAGTCTGAAAGAGTTGCCTGGAGGACTAGATTAGTGACTTCTCCAGGATCATAGCACCATTATGGGTCAGAGGCCTCTGGAGTCTCTTTCTGGCTCTTCCATTCTTCCTCTCCTAATAGAATCAGTCTGATAGAACCTGAAGACCACCTTTAAATGATGTGTGGTGTCCCTTTGGGATTTGTGACCCTGGGACACATTTAGGAAAATGTTTTTCTAAAAAAAGTAGTCCTTTCATTCAGATGGTATGAATAAGTGAGGGATGTTTACAGCAAAAATGATCATTATACAGGATGTTTAAAACTTTTAATAATCTCTAGCTAATCTTTTTTATCAGTATTTTGTTCTGTATCTAAGTGTGTGAGGCCATGGTGTTTCCCTCCTCCCCTTCTCACTTTTTTGTCCCCAATAAATGTTTGGGTGTCTCCACTGACTTTTCTTCATTCTACACTACAACTATGGTATATTTGGTATCTGGTTTGGTAAATTCATTTCTTCCTCAGTTGAATATTCTTTTAATTAAATTATTAAGACTTTGGGCAAGTGTATTCTTATCAGACCTTGTTAAGTATACCCCATTGCTAACCAGGAGCCTATGTTTCAGGGTCATGGAACATAAATCTAATGATATATTCACTTTACAACTAGATGTTTATTTCTCAGATCTGTCTTTCTTTCTGAAAACTCTATTCCCCAATTAGTAGCAGAAATGAAAACATCCCATGTGTCTCTCAAGTAAAAAATCTTTTTGCCTGAGACTTCAGCAGTGGTTTATTCATTCTGTCTTCCTTTTATTTTAAAGACTTGTTTTAAATTCCTAAATACATTTTAATTGAAGATCTTCTCAATTAAAACCCAAGTAAATTTTCATTGAATTTGTGATTTACCTGAGGAAGATACAAACAAGAGAAGCTTCTTTTTGTTGTTGCCCCTCCATCCCCTCTCATGCTACCTTTCGATTCATATTCTTAGTTATGATGTTTTCTAAACCTTTTCCTCTATCTTTTTGCTCTCTAGTTGATACAGTAATTTGTCTATGTCTGAGAGTACTTTATCTCAGCAACCCCCAAATTACAAGTGATTTAAATTTCAGGCCTTCATATGTTACTTTCTTCTCTGTTTCAGGCCTCTAATGATTGACCCACAAGGCCAAGCCAACAAATGGATTAAGAATTCTGAGAAGGACAACCAACTAAGTGTGATTAAGCTCTCAGATTCAGACTACATGAGGACGTTGGAAAATTGCATTCAATTTGGTACCCCCCTCCTTTTAGAAAATGTTGGGGAAGAGTTGGACCCCTCTATGGAGCCTTTACTGCTTAAACAAACATTTAAACAAGGTAAAAAAGGAAAATCATAGTGGTAGTAATGAGAATAAAAACAACAGCAACAATAATAAAAACTTATTTCTATATTCTTAAGGTTATGTACATATTCTCATCCAGCCATTTGAAAGCTTTTGATTTAGAAAAAACTAATAATATGTCAAATTATCTCTGCAGAATGAAAGGAAATCATTCTCTGAATCCTAGTGTAGGTGTGTCCCCTTCAGATACTCAAGTGTCCAGAAAAACTGCCCTTCCCTACCTGGGACACTCCAAGATGCTTTCCACTCCCCTTCCTGGATAGTTCTCAACTTCATGGAATTTCTCCTTTCCTTCATGACTCTGCTCAGGACAAAGTCCTTTCTTAACTTCATCCTCCAATCCCTTCTCTAAGACCTTGCATATATTATCTATATACTTACATATAGAGGCAGCCCCATGGCAATAGCTAAATGACAAACTGCCATTAAGTTTCCTTATCTGTAAAGTGAACAGGCGAAGGAAATGGCAAACTTTGCTTTGCCAAGAAAACCCTATAAACAGAGGTCCATGGGGTTGCATAAAGTCAGTCATGACTGCTATGATTGTCCAGTTTCACCAGGTCCTTATAGATGGACATGTTTTCTGCCCTGATTGACTGTAATCTCCTTGAGAGCAGGGGAGGTTTAATTTTGTCTTTGTTTCTCTAATGCCTACAATTCAATTTAATAAATATTTATTAAATGCGTAGTACTATATAGTGAATCAGATACTATGCTAAGTGCTAGTGATACAAAAAAGAGGTTAAAGATGTTCCCTGCCCTCAAGGAGCTAATAATTTAATGGTAGACACAATTTGCAAATGAGCTAGAAACAGGATAAATAGGAAATATATAAGAGGGAAGGCACTGGGGTTAAGAGATTTGGGGAAGATTTCCTGTAGAAAATGGAATTTTAGTTGCGACTAAAAGTTCCATAGACAGAAGTCCATAGACAGAACAGAGGAGGAAGCAAATAATTTTATTTTTAATCTTGAAGGTGCTGGGGATGCACTATAATTTATTGAGTAGGGGAGTGACATGTTCAGGAAGATCACTTTGATAAGTGTGAAGGAAAGACTTGGTGTAGGGAGACCAATTGACAGCTGTTGGCTATTGCAATAGACCAGTTGTGAAGGGGATATGAAAAAGATGTCCACCTTCAGAAAGAACCATACTGCTCAACTTGATCCTTGCTCTGTCTCTCAGTCCTTGGTAGATACTAGTTCCTTAATAAATACTGGCAGGTTGACTGATCCAATCTTATTTTCTCTGATTATTGAACTCAGTCTCCATCTTTGTTAGCTGCTGAGAATTTGTGTTGTTAGAGAAACACCAATAGGATTTTCAAGGAAGGTGAGTCATGCCAACCAGTTGGATCTGCTTTTTTCTTGTTTTCTGAAATATCAGGAGGCATTGATTGCATCAGACTTGGGGAAGTCATCATTGAATATTCCTTTGATTTCAAATTCTACATTACCACAAAACTAAGAAATCCACACTATATGCCTGAGTTGGCCACTAAGGTTTCTCTGCTTAACTTCATGATAACACCAGAAGGACTTGAAGACCAATTGCTCGGTATTGTGGTTGCAAAGGAAAGGTAGGTGCTTTCTTAGATGTAGCCAGAGAATTTGTAAATTCTAGAAAGGTCATTGAAGGCCATTAAACTACCTTTGTACATTTTGCATACTTATATCATATTTTGTATTTCTACATAATTTGCACAGTTTCCTTATCCTTTAAGTTATTTGTTAATAGCTAATAAAGATGTTAAAAATATTAAGTTTTACTTTCAGCTTGTGGTTCTATGAAGCATAGTTGGCCCTTGACATGATTTAATGTGTGTCATCTAAGTCTTGAGCAAAATACATTAAAAAGTCTGACTATAATTGTTTCCTCTGATAATATAAGGAGAGCTAAGGAAATTAAAATGGAAGAGTGATTAATTTGTTAAGCAATGTATAAGTATGAGTAAGTACCCTAGGATAGGATAGATTGGAACTTGTCATCACCTGTGACATTTATTTTACTTTTTAAAAACAAAGTCATTACTTATTTTTAACATTCATTTTTAAAAAACAAAGGTTTTGAGTTCCTAGTTCTCTCTGTCTCTTCAGTTCCTTCCCCACCCCATAATTAATTTTACCAGAGAAATTATTCAAAACATATTTTCCCATGTGCCATGTTGGCAAAATAAGCAAGGAAAATGAAGTGAAAAAAGTCTGCTTCCATTTATACTCAGAATTCATCAGTATTTTTTCATTGTGGGTCCTTTGGAACTGTCCTGGATCACTGCCTTGATCAGGTAGACAAGTCTTTTGTAGTTGATCATTATTATAACATTTTGCATCAGTTTATTTTGGTCTTTCATGGTTTTTTCTGAAACTACCCCCCCATCCCTACCCCCTTGTAATTTACCACAGTACAATAGTACTCCATTGAGGGGATAACTAGGTAGCGCAGTGGATAGAGCACCAGCCCTGGAGTCAGGAGGACCTGAGTTCAAATGTGGCCTCAGACACTTAATAATTACCTAGCTGTGTGATCTTGGGCAAGTCATTTAACCCCACTGCTTTCCAACACCCCCCCCCAAATAGTACTCAACCATAATCATATATAGTACAACTTTTCAGCCATTCCTCAATTGATGGGCACCCTCCTGGATTTCCAATTCTTTGACATTAAAAAAAGAGCTGCTACAAATATGAAAGGTCCAAATTGTTTTCCAGAATGGTTGGATCAGTTCAATATTCCACCAAACAGTTTATTAGTGTAACTATTTTTCTTTCATTTTTTCCAACAATTGTCATTTCTGAAAGGTGTGAGATGGTACCTCAGAGTTGTTTTAATTTTACCTTTGTCTAATCAATATTTAGAGCGATTTTTTTCATAAATCTAGCTTTGATTTCTCGTGAAAATTACATATTTATGTCCTTTGAGTTATCATTGGTCAAGAGCTCTTATTTTTATAAATTTGACTCAGTTATAATATTTAGGGTATATTTGAGAAATGAGAGTTTTATCAGAGAAGCTTGCTGTACAATTTTTTTTATTACTTCATTGTTTATAGCATCTTTTTTAGCAAATGTAGTTTCCCTGATTATCCTTTTTTAATTTTTCTATATCTGAGATCGTGATTGCTACCCCTTCTTTTTTTTTAGTTCTACTGAAGGAAAATAGATTCTGATTTAGCCGTTTGTTTTTAACTGTGTATATCTTTCTTTTTTGTAAGTTCTGTTTTCTAATTAATTAGGCTATCTACTTCTGTTCTATGGGTAAGCTCAAACCTTTCACATTCACAGTTATGATATATTATCTGCGTCTTTCCTTCCATCCCATTTCCTTTTATTACTTCTCTCTTATTCCTGTCCCTCCTTAAAACTATTTTACTTCTAATCAATGCCTTCCTTAATCTGTCCTCCCTTTTGTCATTCCCCCCATTTTCTCTTATCACCCTCCCCTCCTAATTCCCTTTTGGATAAGATAGAGTTCTATTCCCATCCTAATTTGCATATATATTCTTCCCTTTTTGAGTTGATTCTGGTGAGAGTGAAATTCAAACACTGCCCAACACCCTCCTTCCATTTCTCCCTCCATTGAAAAAGCTCTTCCTTGTGTACTGTTTTTATGTAGGAAAATTTCCCATTCTTTCTCTCCTTACCCCCTTCTCCCAGTGCATCCCTCTTTTCACCCTTTCATTTTTGGAGATCATTCCAACAAAATCAACTCACATTCATGACCTCTATGTAAACTCCTTTTAACTGCCCTCATGATGAAATTCTTCTTCCCAAATAAAAATATAAGCAATTTAACTTTCTCAAGACTTCAATGATTACTCTTTCATGTTGACCTTTTTATGCTTCTCTTGAGTCTTATAGTTTGAATGTCAAATTTTCTGTTCAGTTTTGGTCTTTTAATAGGAAACTTTTAAAGTTATCTACTTCATTAAACGTTGATTTTCCCCCCTGAAGGATTATACTCAGTATGTTGGTTAGGTTGTTCTTGATTGTAATTCTTGCTTCTTTGCCTTCTAGAATATTACATTCCAGGCTCTTCTGCTTCTTTAACATGGAAGCTAGTGTGTGATCCTTTTCCATCTGGCCAGTTCTGCTTTTTTTGGGGGGTGGGGTTTGCAAGGCAATGGGTTAAGTGGCTTGCCCAAGGCCACACAGCTAGGTAATTATTAAGTGTCTGAGGCCGGATTTGAACCCAGGTACTCCTGACTCCAGGGCTGGTGCTCTATCCACTGCGCCACCTAGCCGCGCCCCCACCAATTCTTTTTAAGATATTCTTCTCAATTAACTTTTTGGATTGTTTTATCCATTTGACCTAAACTGGTTTTTAACATGTTTTCTTCAGCACTTTTTTGGATCTCCTTCACCAAGCTTCTGATTTGGTTTTCATGTTTTTCCTGCATTTCTCTTCCCAATTTTTCTTCTATCTCCCTTACTTGATTTCCAAAATCTTTTTTGAGCTCTGCCATAGCAGGAACCCAACTTCTATATTTCTTGGAGTCTTTAGATGCAGAAGCTTTGACTTCTTCTGAGTGTGTATTTTGATTCTCTGTGGGACCAAATTAATTATAGTCAAGTTCTTTTTTTTGTTTGTTTGTTTACTCATTTCCCCAGCCTGTGCCCTGGTTTTGGGATACTTGCTGAGCTTTTGAGTATTGTTGGGACACCCCCTTCCTTCAAGGTCTTAGGGGAGGCTCTGGCTGCTCTCTTGCTGGTCTGTGAATGATCACAAGCTCTCCCCCCCCCACTCCCCTTACCTTTCGCGGGCTGCATGCTCTGGAAGCAGCTGCCAGGTGGTTCCTGCTGGGTGGCTCTGTGGGCCGGCTTCCATTTCCTGGGATCTGGGCTGTATTGAGGGTCATGGTCACACTGGAGATGGGCCATGCTGGCCTGGGCTTTGCCCTGGCAGAGGTCTCCCCACTGATCTTCCAAGTTGTGCTTTTTGCTGCCTGGAGCCAGGGCTCCCAGGGACCCAGGCACCCTGTGGGCTGCTTCCGGGGGGCTAGAGCTCCTTTGCTCCAATAATCCTGACTGTGCTGCCATCCCCTCCAACCTTGTGATTTTCCAGGTTGCCTTGGACTGGAGAATTGCCTTACTGGATCTTTCTGTGGGTTCTGTCTATCAAAAATTTTGTTAGAGTCATAATTTTTTGAAATATTTTTGGATTTTGGAATATTTGATTTTTGAAATATTTTGGAGAGAGCTCCTAGGAAAGGCTGTTCTCTGGCTGCCATCTTGGCTCCACTCCCCTAATCCAAAACTTCTTTCTGACTTCCTGAAGTCTTTTGTCTTTGACCTGGGAGTTCTGGAATTTGGTTACAATGTTCCTGAGATGGTGGAGCTGTGAACTCATCCAACCCTTCTGGAGAGCTATTTGGAACTATGCCCAAAGGGCAACAAAAATGTGCAGACCCTTTGACCCAGCAATACCACTACTGGGTCTATACCCTGAAGAGAGGATGAAAAAGGGTAAAAACATTACATGTACAAAAATATTTATAGCAGCCCTGTTTGTGGTGGCAAAGAAATGGAAATCAAGTAAATGTCCTTCAATTGGGGAATGGCTTAGCAAACTGTGGTATATGTATGTCATGGAACACTATTGTTCTATTAGAAACCAGGAGGGACGGATTTCAGGGAAGCCTGGAGGGATTTGCATGAACTGATGCTGAGTGAGATGAGCAGAACCAGAAAAACACTGTCCACCCTAACAGCAACATGGGAGTGATGTTCAAGCTTGAAGGACTCACTCATTCCATCAGTGCAACAATCGGGAGCAATTTTGGGCTGTCTGCAAAGGAGAGTGCCATCTGTATGCAGATAAGGAGCTGTGGAGTTTGAACAAAGTTCAAGGACTATTCCCTTTAATTTAGAAAAAAACAGATATCTTATTGTCTGATCTTGTTATCTCTTAGACTTCTCTTCTTTAAGGATATGGTTTCTCTCTCATCACACCCAATTTGGATCAAGGTACAACATGGAAACAAAGTAAAGACTGACAGAGTGCTTTCCATGGCGGGGGGAGCAAGATTGGGGGGAAAATTGTAAAACTCAAATAATATCTTTAATAAAAATAAATTAAAAAAACAAAAAAACCCCAATGTTCCTGAGAATTTTCATTTTGGGATCTCTTTGAGGCTTTGTAGCTGTCTTTTTCTGAGTTTATGACTTGGTCTTCCCTGCCACTGAAGTCAATATTTATGGTCAAATTCTTTTTTTTTATTGTTTGCTCATTTTTCCAATCTGAAGCAACTGTCTTTTTCAAACTTCAGTCTTTTTTGTACTTCTCTTTTCAGAACTAGCTAGTTCTGAGAGTCTGCAAGTTTTTGGTACTTTCACGGTGATGTGATATTGGTAAAGGCATGGGCACTGATTTCCTGGTCTGTCCTCTGGTCTTTACCAAGGAATGGCTTCTGGTCCCCAAAAGCCACAAGCACCAGTGCTCTCTTTACCTTGGAACCAGGGTCCCTACTCCCTTGTGACTATCAGAATTCTTCTCCACTCTGGAACTGCAATCAATAATTGTATATGAGCAAAAGAGTTGCCAGTCAGTACCAGCAATACCCAGTGCCAGTCAAGGATCTCCTGTAATCTATTTTTGAAATGTTATTTTATTTTTTCCATTTACATGCAAAGATGTTTTTCAACATTCATCTTTTTGTAAGCTTTTGAGTTCCACATTTCTCTACCATCTTCTCTTTTCTTCTCCCTTTCTATGTCATCGAGCAATCTGGCTTGGTTGTACATATATGTTCTTGTTTAATATATTTCCATATTAGTCCTGTTGATTAAGAAGAATCAGAAAAAAGGAGAAAATAGTACTCCTTCATATTCATATACTATAATTTGTTCAAATATTCCCCAATGGGGTTGAGCATCTGCTCAGTTTCTAATTCTTTGCTGCCACAAAAAGAACTGCTATATATATATTTTTGTACATGTGGTTCTTTACCCCTTTTTTATGATCTCTTTGGGATACAGTCCTAGTAGTGTTACTGCTGGATTAAAGGGTATGCACAATTCCCTGAAAGCTATTTCTGAGAGCTCCCATTGTTACTGCTGCATGTGGGCTCCAGTCTAGTCAACCTTCCAAGTTTTCTTAGACTGGAAAATGTCTCACTCTGCTCAAAAGACACTCTTGTTGTCTCACCTGCTCAAAAATTTGATTTGAGGAATTTTTTAAAAGTTGTTTGGAGGGGAATGTCAAGAGAGTTCAGTTGGGTTTTCTTCAGTCCACCATCTTCTCCAGATTGGTTTATCCCTTTATTAAGTTTCCTTAATCCTATAAATTTATGAAAGTTGTGACAAACTGCATATTTGATGGCTGTTGAACCACCTTCATAAAGAAAATGCTTTTCTTTTGTTAGACCAGAATTAGAAGAAGAAAGAAATGCTCTCATTCTCCAGTCTGCTGCCAACAAGAAACAGCTGCATGATATCGAGAGCAAGATTCTAGAAACCCTGTCATCCTCAGAAGGGAACATTTTGGAGGATGAAAGTGCAATCAAAGTCTTAGATTCAGCAAAACTTATGTCCAATGAGATCTCAAAGAAACAACAGGTAAAACCAGAAACAAGCAAGAAATTAAATAAGATCTGTGAAATGGAAGCTTCCATTAGAAGTCAGTGCGGTGTCACCAACAGAGAGCAGGCCTTGGAATTAGGAAAGTTGGGGTTCAAATCCTGCCTTTGACACATATTTTCTGGGTGACCCTGAGCAAATCACTTAACCTTTGTCTGTCTCAGTTTTCTTATCTATAAAATGTAAACTAATAATAACCCGTACCTCCCAGGGTCATCATGAGGATGAAACAAGAAAATATTTGTAAATATTTGTTTTATATGAAATGGGATAATATTTGTTTCTGGCACAATACTTTACATATAGTAAGCGCCATATAAACATCAGCTATTTTCATCATCATCATCATCATTATTATTATTTTGTAAATTTCATTTCAGTGGAAAGAAAAGTTTTTGAAAATTGTGCTTTAGGAGGGATTTTTTTCCCATGTATCAGTTAGACAGTGTAAAAAGTCTTGAATTTAGAGTCAGGGACCCTTCAGTTCAAATCCTGCCCCACATACCAGTTATATGATCCTGGGGAAGTCAGTTGATCATATTATACCACTGTTTCCTTATCTGGGAAATGAGGGGGTTGGGATTGATGACTTCTGAAGTCCGCACTAGCTCTAACTAAATGTATGATCTCCAGATACCCTGCGATTCTTATGGTATTTTGTCTGTCCCTTTCATTTGGAGAGGCTGAAGCCCAGGAGGAATTAAGTGGTTCTTCCAAGGCCATAGTGTGAGAGGAAGCACAGGAACTCATACTATTGATTTAGCACTGGAAAAGATCATAAGCCTCACCTCATTTTATAGAGGAAGAAACTGAGCTCAGAGAGATTAGAGATCTGTCCAGGATCACATGGGGAATGAGTGTCCACAGCAGGATTTGAACCCAGGTCTTCTTGATTCTGAGTTCAGCACTCTATTCATAACCTGTTATATTATATATTAATATGTAATATACATATATATTTTTTAAATATACTTATAAAATCTATATTGATTCTGGTATTGTTGTTATTGTGTTGGGATATGGCTTTTAAAAAAATAAATTACATTACTTGAAAAGTGAAAAGATCGTTCCAGAAGCTGAATATAAACCCTCTTCCATTCTCAATTTCCCTCACTTTTGAAGATTGCAGAAAAAACAGAAATTAAAATAGCAGAGTCCAGAGAAGGCTATCGCCCCATTGCTAAGCATTCCTCAGTGTTATTCTTCAGCATTGCAGACCTGGCTAACATCGATCCCATGTACCAGTATTCACTCGCTTGGTTTGTTAACCTTTACATCAACTCAATTCATGATAGGTAAGCTTCATTTCCCCCCTACATTTATCCTCTCAAGGTAGAATTTCCCATTTTTCATATATGGAGGTATTGATATGGACTGTTAAGTTTCTCCTTTGCTCTGACTATTCCTTGACTGTCATCCCTCTCTCTCTTCTGATCTCCCAAAGGGGCTCTTGATTCATGATAGGTAAGCTTCATTTTCCCCTCCATTCTTTTTTTTTTCAAAACTCAAGAAATCTTTTATTGGTTATTTTTTAAGTCATTTATGCCATGAATTCATAGGGGATTGGTTCCAACAGCTCAGGTTCCTTGCCATTGGTTCTCATAAAGTGTGCTTCTCTGGGTGCAGCAGGCTGACGTTTTAGTTGAACCCAAGTGCCTTTTTCTTTGGCTTCTTTCTTCTTCTGATCATTTTCCTTTACTCGCTTCAGGAAGCTATCTCTGCTCTTAGAATGCTTAATATGCTCAATATGCACATTAATTCTCTTGGCTAGAATCTTGCCCTCAACCTGTTTGTTTACAACAATGCCTACAGCATGCTGTGTAACATTATAGACTCGTCTAGTCTTGCCATGGTAACATTTGTGGGGCATTCCTTGCTGAACTGTGCCCATACCCTGTGCCCATACAATATCACCTTTCTTGTATATGCGCATATATGTAGCCAGAGGGATGACACCATGTTTTTGAAAGGGCCTAGAAAACATGCATCGAGTCCCTCTCCTTTTTCCTTTTGTGTTTATCATTTTGGCAACTCACTGGAATATGGCGGAGCTGGCAGAAAGGCCATTTATTCTTTATAGTTAAATTTTCCACTTTTTGTTTTGATGGTAATGGTATAGACTGTTAAGTTTCTCCTTTGCTCTGACTATTCCTTTATAGGCATCCCTTTCCTTTCACATCTCCTTCCTGATCTTCCTTCTTTCTATACTTTATCTCTTATTGGTCTCATCTGTTCTTGACATGGTGGCTGGTTTTCTTCTTTACTGCTAGGGGTGCTGATTCAGACGGATTGCCTTGGGAGTCAGCCTCTTGACCTAATCCTTATACCCAGGCTACCACCAGGCTTTCGCCATCTGTGTAGACCAGTGAGGCCTAACTGTGTAAATCTGCTCTACTAGACCCACCAAATCCTAGCATTACAATTGGAGGGAGCCTCCTGATGCAGGAGTTCTTAGGTTGGTCATGGAGCCCTTCTCAGAATAAAGTCTCTTGCCTCCATTCATAATGGACTAAATGCTAAATTTGTTAGAGATTCATGATAAGAAAGATAGAGAATATATCAAATCCAACTGACACCCACAAGAGAATTCTCTTCACAACATGTCTACAAGGCCTCATCCAGCCTTTGCTCATAGACTTCCAATGGCAGGGATGAAGCTCAGGGGGAATTAAGTGATTCTTCCAAGGCCATAGTGTAAGAGGAAGCACAGGAACTCATACTATTGATTTAGCACTGGAAAAGATCATAAGCCTAACCTCATTTTATAGAGGAGGAAACTGAGCTCAGAGAGATTAGAGATCTGTCCAGGATCACACGGGGATCCCAAGATGGCCCTTTCCATCCAGGGACAGCTCTTAGAAACAAATTTCATGACATTGTGCTTCAGTTTGACTCTGAATCTTCTCCCATCACTTCCCATTCTGCCTTTGGGGTCAGAAATAATCATTTTTCATCCATTTTCTATGGGATAGCTTTTCAAATATTTGAATATAGCTGCCCCATTCCTTGAAGGCATCCCTTTTCCATTGGTATTTCCTATTGACCTTCATATGATGTGAATGCCAGTCCTAGAAGCAACTGGTCCTAGAATCAGGAAAACCTGAGTTCTAGTCCTGCTTCACATACTCACTGTATGATTCTGGGCAAGTCACTTAATCTCTGTTTTCCTCAGTTTCCTCAGTTTCCTCATATATGAAATGAGGACCCTGGTTTTTGATGGCCTCTGAATCTGTGATTCTTTGGTTTCTCAAAATTCTGGCTATCCTCCTTTCAATACTCTCCATGCTGGTATTGTCTTTTCATTAAATTCGATGCCCAGAATTGAAGATCATATTCCTAATGAGACATGACTAGGGCAGGGTACAGGAGGACTTATAACCTCTTTATTCTTGGATATTTGACTCTTAATGAAATCAAAGACCACATTCACTGCCTATATTACTCATGGTGAGCTTGCAATCCAGTCAGACCTTCAGATCTTTTTTTAAATCAGCATCTGCCCTGGCCAGGAAAGGATACTTGCCATTGAGAAAGGGCAGCCATACCATGATCCTGGATTCCATAGTAGACTGGGTCTTGCAATGGTGTGTTTTTAATGAGCTCTCTTAAAATGGTTCATACTGAAGGAATTCTCAGTAGATGGGACCATGGAGAGGTTAGAAGCTGTAGATGACCAGCAAGGCATAGAACTCGCTGACTGGTTCTTGTGGACAAAACCATGGACTGCTGCTTTTCTATCCTCAGCAACCCTCAGCAACAAACCTCAGGTTGTGTTGCTCCCCCTCTTCGCCCTCCTATTTAAATGGGAACTACGTATATCAACACCTTGGCCAGCAGCTGAAAAACTAGAAACTGCTTCCTAAGCCCCAGGCACTATTGCTAGTTGGTATCTTGTTAGAGCCTAGGACCCCAGACCCTATCCCGATGGAGGAACAAGAGCCACAGGCACCTACCATCCTTCATATGGAGAAGATCCTACTTGTATTCCACCTCACCTCTTAATGGGCTCATCTGTCCCTTTGTCCAGAACAGGAGGTGTCTTCAGAAACATTTCTTTCATCTGTCCTAAAGAAAGTCTGTTATTGAGCACAGAAGAGGGTCTTCAAAGCTAAACCTGCCTCCAATAAGAGAAGGCCAAGCAGTTGGATCATATGGCCTTCCTGAAATTCACTTGCCTGTTGCTTCCATCCCATTGGTTAACTTTGGAATTTTATTGCCAACTTTTGCCTCCTAAAATCATAAAGCTGTAGAGGATTAAACGTTTATTGAATTATACAGATGACTTTTGCTAGAAAAGTTCAGAGAGCTGGTTAACTTGAATGAGCCATATAGTGGAGCTGGATTGCAAGCTGGATTGTGAACTGGACTCAAAGGCTGAGCATTTGGATAGGAGAGAAGAGGAGGTGCAAAGGGCATGATCTTTTTTTTTTTAGTTTTTTAGTTTTTGCAAGACAAATGGGATTAAGTGGCTTGCCCAAGACCACACAGCTAGGTCATTATTAAGTGTCTGAGGCCGTATTTGAACTCAGGTCCTCCTGACTCCAGGGCCGGTGCTCTATCCACTGCACCACCTAGCCACCCCATAAGGGCATTATCTTGGAATCAATCAATAAACCTTGTTTGTTTTATTCTTCAAAATGTTTCTAAAATTCATCCTCTTATTTTCCCACCTCAATCCCTTTGCTTACACCCTGTCCTTATTTTGTAATATTTTCCCCTTTCTCTCCATGGATCCAAATCCTCCCATCCTTTGAGATACAACTCATATTTCCCCACCTCAGAGGTTTCCCTAAATTTTATTCCAGCTGAAAGTGGTATCTGTCTCTGTCTTTTTCTGTCTCTTGCCTTGCCTTCCCTCTCTCCTTCTCCTGTTTTCTCCCTTATCTTCTGTTGGTGTGGAGGTTGCCTTGCTGTGGGTTATCATTTCACCTGTCTCATCTCCCCATCACTCCCACATCTCCCCACTCCCACAGACTGTCTGTGCATTTCCTCTTGGTCCCTTTAACCAATACATATTTGTTCATTTATTTCAGTCTTGTATTGGGTAGAAGAATTAAATAAGGCATTTTTGCAAAGTGGTTGAGATAATGGAAATCATAGTTCATTTTTCAATGGCATGATCCTATTGTATGTTGTGACACTGAAAATTCAATTATTAAAGTCTTTTTAACCAAGATTTTTTCTTGTTTTGCTCTAATTTCATCATTTTAGTAACCGATCGAAGATTTTGGAAAAGCGCCTTCGTTACTTAAATGACCACTTCACGTATAACTTATATTGTAACGTATGTCGGTCTCTGTTTGAGAAGGACAAGTTGCTCTTTTCCTTTTTGCTGTGTGCTAACCTACTCTTGTAAGTGGCATTCTCCCCAGGCCCCAAGCCCCTCACCTCCCACCTTAGCTTAATTAACAAAAGCTGAATATGAAAAATAGAATCGAATCTCAAGGACTTCTTCACCAAAGCCTTCTGCATTTTCTCCCTTGGGAAGCCTGTAGTATGCCCTCCTCTTCAATCAATATTTTACTGACCCCACAAATCGTTAAAATATTCTTATGTTGTTCTCAGTACTTTTCCAACCCCTCCCTCTGTTGGTGTTTGCTTTTGACATACAGGGCCAAGAAAGAGATCGAATATGGAGAATTTATGTTTCTTTTGACTGGTGGAATTGGCTTAAGGAGCGCTGAGGCAAACCCGGATCCTTCTTGGTTACAAGAAAAGAGTTGGGAAGAACTATGCCGAGCAAGTGAATTCCCAGCCTTTAGAGGCCTCAGGTAACTGAATTCCTAAGATATCACAGAGCACAGGGGCAAGTGATGAATGAAGTTAGTGGTTAGTGACTGTTCTGGAATAATCCTGTAGGAGCCCATGTTTCTTTCCCCCACCCCCACCCCAAGACAAAATCTTGCTTCACTTTTATTTAGTAGAGTGTAAGCTCTCTGAAGGCAGGGAATTTCCTTTTTGTCTTTGCATGGCCAGCACCCAACACAGTACCATGCACAGAGTAGATAATTCTTAAATTTGGTTTGTATTGAATTTATTTTTGTCAAATAAAAGGAAAATAATAACTATGAAATGTTTTTCTTTTAGGGAACATTTCCAGAAAAATATTAGAGACTGGCGTGAAATCTATGACAATAAAGAGCCACATACTGTTCCTTTCCCCAAACCATTTGACACTTGCCTGAACGAGCTGCAAAAATTAATTGTGCTTCGTTGCTTAAGACCTGATAAGGTAACAGACACTTCCTCAGTGTGCCACCCTCACATGATTGTTAGGAGGTTCTGGGATTAACTAGGAAAGATGTCATGTTTTGGAGAGCTGCCATGAAACCTGGGAAATCTCCCAGTTCAAATAGTTGGCAGGCTTGCACCAACTACCACACTTGCAAGCCTGCTGGCCATGGTATGGAGAAATCAGATTTTATTAAGAAGTAAACCCAATAGGTAGGCAAGAGATTTCATTGCAATCAAAACTGTCTCTGGTTCTCAGTTTCTTCCTTCTAGATAGGAGAGATGGTTCAGATAATCACAATGATCCTCATCTATCATTTTGTTTTAAAATACTCTACTCTTTTTATATTTTATTATATAATTATCCGTTTATGCCTCATGCACCTATTGGATCATCATCCAACCTCTTCTTGAAGCTCAGTATCTCTTCTAGCATCTAGCACACAGTAGGGTTAATACTTCACATAGCAGTAACACACTAGGGTTCTTTGTTGAATGAAGGAATCTCTTTCTATGAATGGAGTCTTTCTTGGCTTTCAAAAAGATTACTCCTTTCACCAAGTCATTGATTGGGGACTGTTAGATAATGCACTGAAGAGACTGCTAGACCTGGGATCAGGAAGATCTGTGTTCAAACCTGGCCTCGGACCCTTATTAGCTTTTTGACCATGGCTAATGTCTGCTGTTTCCTCATTTGTAAAAGAGGGTTTATTATAGCACCTACCCCTCAAGAGTTGTGAGGAGCAAATGAAATAATATTTGTAACGTGCTTTGCAAGTTTTAAAGTCCTTCAGAAATATTAGCTCTATTATCACTGGCACTACTCAGAAATGGCATTTCATTTCCTATTCCATCAAGTCTGTTAGGCTCACAAAGCATTTTTTTTAGGTTTTTTTTGCAAGGCAAACAGGGTTAAGTGGCTTGCCCAAGGCCACACAGCTAGGTAATTATTAAGTGTCTGAGACTGGATTTGAACCCAGGTACTCCTGACTCCAGGGCTGGTGCTTTATCCACTATGCCACCTAGCTGCCCCTCACAAAGCATATTTTCCCTTTCTCTCCTCCCCTCTCCTCTCCTCTCCCCTTCCCTCCTCCTTCTTCTCCTTCTCCTTCTCCTTCTTCTCTTCCTTCTCCTCCTCCTTCTCCTCCTCCTTCTCCTCCTCCTCCTCCTCCTCCTCCTCCTCCTCCTCCTCCTCCTCCTTCTCCTCCATTCCTCTCTCCTCCTTCTCCTTTCCCTTCCTTTCTCTTCCTTTCCTTTCTCCTTTCCTTCCTACACTTAATAATTACCAGCTCAGTAACTTGGCCAAGTCACTTAACTCCATTGCCTTGCAAAAAAGAAAAAGACCTTCTCTTTCTCACTTTTGAGGTTGTTTTTCATTCCAGGCAGGAGATGAGAGAATGTTTGCTTCTCTTTTAGATATGTTGGATTCTTCCTTTGCTCAGAAATCCTTTCTTTCCTGAAGTCATTCCATGTTCTCGTAGGCTTTGGGTCTGTTATTTTGCCAATTATATCCCTTTGGAAATCTGAAGTAGATAGGAGCTTGGGCACAAAGTGTGAAATCAGTTTATTCCTGAAGCCACAGCCACATTCTTTATCAGACTAAAGCATTCAGACTTTTCCATGTGAGGCCTTTTTCCTTTCTTTTCATGGTGCAGGCTATTAAGCTTTTACTATGGTTTGACACTTCCGCCTCCCCCTTTCTATCTCCATAGATGAGCTGGGATACTTTGCTTTACATTAAACTTTTACTCTAAATGTTAAACAAAATGCTTTGTTCAGAACTATACAGAAGCCTGTGCCAAGTCAAAACCTGCCTAACCCTTAACTTTTTATTTTCTCTTTTACACAGATTAGCCCAGCTATAACTAATTATGTAACTGATAAACTGGGAAAGAAGTTTGTAGAGCCTCCACCATTTGATTTGGCAAAAAGTTATTTAGATTCAAATAGTACCATCCCCCTCATCTTTGTGCTGTCTCCAGGAGCAGATCCCATGGCCAGTAAGTGTATGGAGTGTGGGGACACATAAGAAGCTTAAAAATGGTCAGCTGCCCCTTTGGTAAATTTGCATTGGAATGGAACAGGTAGAATGAATGGGAAAAAAAGAATTTTTTTGGTAAGGCAATGGGTTAAGGGGCTCGCCCAAGGCCACACAGCTAGGTAATTATTAAGTGTCTGAGACTGGATTTGAACTCAGGTACTCCTGACTCCAGGGCTGGTGCTCTATCCACTGTGCCACCTAGCTGCTCTGAAAAAAGATTAACTGTATATATAAACGGTTCCTGCCTTCAAAGAGTTTATATTTTAACAGGGTTTTGCCCCCCCAGTGTAAGAAAGGTAGAAAGGGTTCTTATGTCAGGAAAAACCTGGATTTAGATTCCTCGTCTGAAACTCCTTAGTTAAGTGACTATGAGCTTACCATTTCCCTTCTAAGTCTCAGTTTCTCCATCTGTAAGACAGGGATAACAATTTCCCTGGAGCTCACAGAGTTGTTATGAAGATTAAATGAAGTCATGTAAAGTGAACCTTCCATTCACCCTTTGGTGTGGCCAACCAGATCTAACAGCTGTCTCGCTCACAAAGCAATCTCTGTCTGAACTATTTTTCATCACACACACACACACACACACACACACACACATATTTGATCTACCCCATCAGAATGTAAGCTCCCTAAGGACAGTGACTAACAGTTGTCTTTGTTTCATTAGTATTTTGCATGATGTCCCCTCTATATATAGTAATAAATATTTGTGAATTGATTGAGTGATTGATTAAAGTTCTATAAGAAGAGGCAAATAGTCTGGTGGGGAAAGAACTAATCCTGGTAAACCCAGTAGATCTGTGTTCAAGTCTGGCTTTTGATACAAGAAAAGAGTACTATATAAATGTTAGTAATTATGGGACTTTATCCAGTCATTTGAATATTTATAGAAAAATGGTGATTGTGATTTTGAATGTCCAAATATCCCCCAAAGTAATTTTGAATTTAGTGTCTTTTTTGAAATTTTATAAACTATAGAATATGCCAATTCATCAAAGACCTGGAATATTGACCATGTGGGACTTCTTTCCCTGGTAGATCCTAGCTGTTTAGAACTTACAGGTAATAAGAGTCAGACATGGACTTTGATCCAGGTGTATCTAATTTTTAAAAGTATTTGGGGGGCGACTAGGTGGCGCAGTGGATAGAGCACCTGCCCTGGAGTCAGGAGTACCTGAGTTCAAATGTGACCTCAGGCATTTAATAATTACCTAGATGCGTGGCCCTGAGAAAGTCACTTAACCCCATTTGCCCTGCAAAAACCTAAAAAAAAAAGTATTTTATAATAAGCTAGGAAATTTTTTTCTGTGCTCCTCTTAGGCCTTCTGAAATTTGCAAATGATAAAAATATGTCTGCAAATAAATTTCAAGCCATCTCACTAGGACAGGGACAAGGACCAATTGCAGCAAAAATGATCTCAGAAAGCATGGAGGCAGGAACGTGGGTTTGTTTACAGAACTGCCATCTGGCTGTGTCATGGATGCCAATGCTTGAAAAAATATGTGAAGAATTCAGCATTGAGACCTGCCAGCCAGCCTTTCGGCTTTGGCTTACAAGCTATCCATCTGAAAAGGTACATTGATGTTGGTCAGACATTGGCTCATTTCTGTAAGGACTTTTTACACTGAACATTTAAAGTGGACTTGCAGTGATTGATCTTTTCTTTTCCTCTTTTCTTCTTTAAGTCCTGTGGTCATTATACATGTTTTCTATTTTCTAGCAATTGGTGTCCATGTTTATGAGACTTTGAAATTGGTTTTCTGTCATTCTCCATCTTTTTTTTTTCCTTTAGTTTCCAGTAACGATTCTACAGAATGGAGTTAAAATGACAAATGAACCCCCAACAGGTCTCCGACTGAATCTCCTTCAGTCTTATCTCTCAGATCCTATTTCTGATATCCAGTTTTTCAAAGGATGTCCTGGGAAGGAAATGGTAAATATTTATTTCTTGAGGGAAATGTTTATAGTTTTGTTTTTTTAGTTTGTTCATTCTTTGCTATGTCTGGATAATGGAAATATATTTTCCCCCATCCTTTAATCTGTAGGACTGTACTGGGGCTGCAGGAGCCATGGGCTACATTTTCCTGAGTTCAGCTTTTGATTTTTACTGAAAACATATTTTAAATTCTAAACATTTTCTCACTTGAAAAATAGCATATCTTGTGAACTTGAAGGCATGTTTTATTATGAGTTGTGTGTGTGTGTGTGTGTGTGTGTGTGTGTGTGTCTTGCTCTTCTTTCTTCTCCTCTTCTCATTTTTCTGTTTTCTTTAAGGGCTTTCCTTCCCCCTCCTCCATCTTCATTCTAGGTACTTTCCAAGACTCAAGTGTTACTCTTTCCTTCTCTTCATTGTCTATTTGAAAAGCTCATTCTTCTGGCTTCATCTCTTCAGGTCTTTGGTGATCATCACCCAAATATCTAGTCTCAACTCACCTTTCCATCCGAATTGCAGCTGAAACCTTCTATATATGTTGTCTTCTCCAGGCTTCCAAGTCATTTCATCCTCATGACTTTCCCTTTTTGTCAGTGGAATACATATTCTCTCATGACTGAATTAGGGCTCTTCTATGAGCCAGCTTTTACAGAATCATAGGAACTGAGGGTTAGGAGATGATCTTGTGGTCTGTTCAGGAAAGGAATCCCTATCATAACATAGCAAGTGAGCATCTAACCGCTTCCTGAAGTCCTCTAACATGGGGGAACCTGCTACCTCTTGAGTCTTTTTAATCTGTTTCACCAAACTGATCTTCATAAAATCCCATAGCTATATAATGAACTCCTTGTTTTCTATCATATCAAAACTAATCCAACCAGTTTTACTAATCTTACTCCTACCTATCCAAACAGGTTTTCCACTAACTCTCAAACTTCAGCGTGTAGTTTTTGAGTGTTTGCTTCAGGGCAGAGTTATCAGTCATGTGTCCCAAAAAACTCCCAAGACTCTTGACTAGATTAAAATGTAATTGTGAGATATTATACAATAGAACATAGATAATACTAAAATGTGGTTCTCTAAGTCAGTACATGACCACAGGGATCCATTTCAAATATGTGCTAGGAAAGGAGGAGGGAAACAGTTTCTGACCAGGCAGGACTTCCACCATGCTCGGACAAGATAATTGACTCAGAGCTTCTTTTTGTGAGAAAATTCAGACCCAGAGATTACACAGCTCACAGGGTCAGGAATCAGACCCAGATTTTTTTGACCCAAATCCTGCTCTCTTTCTCCTGCCCCATGCTGCCTCCCACAAGGACTTTCTTGTTTACTGCATCACACTTCTAACTCCTGTGGAGAATATAGCCCATTTGCACAGATAGGGTTTTTCCAATACATGATCTGATGCTGTGCCACCACCTGTAACTGTAAACTGACTTTATGAACTCAAGCAGCAGGCCTCTGGCCCAGCCCATTGAGATCATTTTTTTGGATCTCAGTTCTGTCATGTGGATTGCCTGGGGGAGATGAGAGATAATGTCAGTTAGGGTTATTTTTTTTGTTGATAGTTATTCTTAACTCATTTTCTTCTGTTCTCCAATGAAAATGATTGAGACAGATGAGGGTAATATTGCTTTTATCCGTTTATGGTCACAACTCGGTATTATTTTGTAGCTATTATTACTGTTATTAATCATGATGTGTTTATTAAGTACCTACTTAGTGCCAGCTCTATACCAATCACTAGCAATACAGAAGAGGCAACAGAGAGCCCCTGCCTCCCAGGAGCTTATAGTCTAATGGAGGATTCAACATGCAAACATATAATTCCATGTTAAGCTACCTGCAGGATAAATAGGACACAAACAGAGGAATGGGGCTGGAATGAAGAAGGGTTGGGGAAGGCTTCCTATAGGAGACGGAATCTTAAAAGCAGCCAGGGAAGCCAGGAGGCAGAGATAAGAAGGGAGAGCATTGCAGGCATAGGGGATGGACAGCCAGAGAGAATGTCTGGAGATAGAGGGTCTTCTTTGTGGAAAAGTCAGGAGACTGGTGGCATTGGGTTGAAGAGTACATCATAGTCCAGGCATGTTCTGCTTTCTAAATAATAATTGACATTTCTGTAGCCCTTCAAAGGTTTGTAAAATATTTTACAAGTATTATCTTATACTAGCAACAAACCTACAAGGTACATATTGTTATTTCCCTTATTTTGTAGATGAAGAAACTGAGGTCAAGAAAGGCTGTGACTTGCCCAGGGTCACATAGCTTGGAAGGGTCAAATCTGAACTCAGGTCTTGACTCCTCAGTCATCTAATTAGAATTGTGGGACATTAGACTTGGAGTTGAATGCATTTATAAAGTTCCTATTAACAGCCAGGCTCTATACTAATCACTGGGAATACAAAAAGAGGCAGCAGAGAGTCATACCTACAAGGAGCTTTCTTTTTGTGTTTATGTGTGTATTTTTGTGTCTAGACATATATGACTATATATGCTTCCTGACTCCACATCATCATCTCTCTCCACAATATCATGTTTTTCATTACATTAAGGTTGATCAAGGGGCTTGTCCCGAATTCTAAAAAAGATGAGCTCCAGTTTGGGAGAGTTCCATATTAGAGGAGAAGACCCTGTGGGGCAGATTGGTCACAGAATTAGAAGCTGGTGATGCTGGAAGGGATCAGGGCAAGGTGGTGACCTCCAGTGTCTCAGGTCTGCTTTGTTTTATTCTTCCAGGTGTGGGAGAAACTGCTTTTTGGGGTTTGCTTCTTTCATGCTCTTGTCCAAGAGAGGAAGAAATTTGGACCTCTTGGGTGGAACATCCCTTATGGCTTTAATGAGTCTGATTTGCGCATCAGTATCCGGCAGTTGCAGGTAAGGTGGTTTGCAGCCCTCAAGAAACAAACTGAGTCAAGCCCAGGCTGGCTTGTTCCTCCATTAGGGAGGTGGGCATGACTACCACATGGGTTCAGGACCCTGAGCTGGAAGACTTGGACTTGGGGCCTGGATGGAAACACCCCACTCCTTTAGATTTTTCAGAAACTCTCTTCCAACCCAAGGGGACCTGCAACAGGGTTGGCAGTGAAAGGTTTTCAATGATCAGGCTCACTCTGATACCTTGATGGATGGGTCAACTCAGTAATGTGGATGCCCCCTCCAGTGGTGCAGAGAGACCCCAAAGCCTGAGAACAGCTACTTCTTCCATGTGTGCCTCAATTTCCTTCTCTGTAAAAATGAAAGAGTTGGGCTAGATGACTTCTGAGGTATCTTCAACTCTCACCTAGGTTGGCTTTCTCTACAGGAATGCTCACTTGCCATACCTGGGCCTTCTTGTAGGTCCCTTGACCTGGGGAGCACAGGGTAGTCTGATTGTTATCCCTCATTCTCCTCACATCTGACACCTCTCCTTTCCTGCTTATGCTCTTCCCTGGTGATGGCATGAGGACTCTTCCTCATGAGATCATTGAACCATGATCTTTGGGACCTTAGATATATTGAGTCCCCCTTCCCCCACTTTACAGATTAGGAGGACCAAGAGAAGGAAGTCACTTGTCCAGGAACATCCAGGTGTCAGGTACCAGGGGTAGATCTGATCATCCTTTATCCTTGAATAGTGATAGGTATAAGCAGGTTCATCTTTACTTTGGGCTTCTCCACTGACCTAGACATAGCCCTCTCCTTACTTCTTCCAGGGGTGCAGTAATGTCACTCCCAACTCTACAGGATCAGGGAAGACTCTTGGGGTTGAAAAGATTGTCCTATGCTTCAGGGAGCAGTTTAGGGTCATTGAAACACCTCAGAATCTCCCAATTCCTAAGCCAAGGATAGAGTAGATGCCCATAGTAAGTAAAGACTGGGGGATAGCAGCATTGACCCTTTATCAAATAGAAAAAGCCTGGAAGATCTCCTTCCTAAATTTGAGAAATTTACCCCTGAGAATTTGAGAATCTACCCCTGAAATGGGGTAGAAATGACAGAAGTGATGCCCCATTGATGACTCTTGGCCATGCTCACTGTGTCATCTGAGCCCCTTACCCCATCTCTCTCCGAGACGTGTTGTTCCCATTTGTCAATCAAAGAGGCCACCAAGACACTCTTGGGGGGCCTGGCCATCTGGTCCCAGGAAGTTTCCAACATTAGGTTTGTATCTCTGGAATGTGAGCCTGCCTTGAGCTGAGGGGCCAGAGCTTGTTCAGTGAGGGTTAGAGGAACAAGAGGGCTCCAGGGGAAGGGGCCCCGGGCAGCTCTTTGTAGACTGGACATTACAGAACAGGATGAATGAAAGAAATAAGCTTCCACTTGGCTGAGCTCTTGGAACACCAAGATGCTCTCCAGGAACTCCAATCAGAAGGAGGCAGCTCCGATGAATGGTTCCATGGTCCCTAGAGTGCGGCAGCAAAGCAGATGCCCATATTTCTTTTTTTAATGATAATTCAGTACCCAGAAAGATGTCATCTACCCTCAGTCATTTTATACCTATGAGGACCCTGGACAAATCACTTCTCCTCTGTGGTCTCAGTGTACTTAGCCATAAAATAAGAATAATAATAGCACCCACCTCCCCAGCATTGAGATGATAATAGTGAAATGCTTACTAAAGACTGAAGTGCGTTAGCTAATATTGTTACTGGTTGTGGCCTGATGAATAACATCACGTCCGGTTTCTGATGCTGAGTCATTCTACAGTGTCAAGGACCTGGATAGTAAGAATTTTCTTTTCTGGGTCCTTCAGCACTCTAGTGGCTGAGCAGATAGGGCTGTCATGTTGGCGCACAGGACGGACTTTTTTTTTTTATTCTTCATCTTTAAAGACACAGCTATATTAAATCTGGGGCAGCTACCTGGAGTCAGGGAGAAGTCTCTTTGTAAGTTCAAATCTTCCCTCGGATACTAGCTGTGTGACCCTGAAGTCACTTAACCCTGTTTGCCTCAGTTTCCTCATCTGTATAATGAGCTGGAGAAGGAAATGACCAACCCACTCTGGTATCTTTATCAAGAAGATCCCAAATATGGTCATGGGTCAGATGCACCTGAAAATTTTAAAGATAACACAGTAGTAACAAAACTGTTTGACTTAGCTTTGTCTCCTTTTGAATTTTTAAAAATTTTATTAATGTCTTCTTTCATCTCCTTTACTACTCATCAATTCTCCCTTTCCTTCAAAATAGGAACCCTCCCTTGGAATAAATGAGTCTGGGCAGGCAAAACTGAAAAGAGTGTTCAAGTTCAGATGAGGTAGAGACGTTTTAACACTTGATTCATTTTTCTTATTTTCAGTTATTTATAAATGAGTATGAGACAGTTCCATTTGAAGCCATCACTTACCTCACTGGTGAATGTAATTATGGAGGACGAGTGACTGATGATTGGGACAGGCGGCTCTTGCTCACCATGCTGGCCGATTATTACACCCCAGAAATCATTGAGAACTCACATTATTTGTTTTCTCCCAGCGGAAACTACTTCGCCCCTTTTCGGGGTACCTACGACGATTATATTGAATTTATTAAGGTAACTCTTCAGGCTAATTGGGGGGTTTAGGTGCCAGCTGTCATCCTATGGATCCCAAACATTTTGCACAATACCTAAGACATAGAATAAATGGAGTCTTGAGATCAAATTCAGTCTCAGACACTTAGTAGCTGTGTGACCCTGGGCAAGTCACTTTGTCTCTGTTTGCCTCAGTTTCTTCACCTGTAAAATGGGTGCAATAACAGCTCCTACCTTCCAGAGTTGTAAAGTTCTGTCTGATTGCTAGCATTATTATTCCTTCCTTTTGTTCCAGTTAGGAACAGTTAGAAAAAACTTTCCTCAAGGATTGGTTGAGATTGCTGCTCTTTAGGGCCTTTGTTGCTGTCTGCCTGTCATGGGAATGATCTTGTGTTCTGAACCTGTTTTCCTGCAGAAACTTCCATTCTCTCAAAACCCTGAGGTATTTGGGCTACATGAAAATGTTGATATCTCCAAAGATCTCCAACAAACCAAAACCCTTTTTGACTCTTTACTCTTAACCCAAGGGGGTTCCACCCAGTCAGGGTCATCAGGAAGTGCCGACAGTACTCTTCTTGAGATCACCCACGATATTCTTGGAAAGGTAAGAGAGTAGCCTAATGCTTCCTTTAGAACATATGATTTTGTTCTTCTTGGGTGGGTTTTGTTTTACCCATCGATGGAGAAGACTTGGGTGTCTGCCCCTGGACTTAAGAGGCAGGGCAGGATGGGCCTGGGAGGTGAGGAGACCAACCTCATCTCTATTGCTGACCAGTGGTGGGCAAGGACCAAGATCCCTGAGCGAGAGGTCATTCAATCCAAAGACCTCATTTTATTTACAAGGAGACTGAGGTCCAGAGAGAAATGTCTTGCATAGTCAGTTGGTGACGGAGGTTGGATTGGAGTCCAGATCCTCTGACTTTGCAGCATTCCATTGGACCTTTCTGAGCCTTAATATCCTAACTTATAAAATGGGAATAATAACACTGAAATCTCAACCTAATAGGATTCATGGAGGACTCAAATGTGATACTGTTTGTATAGTAATCTAGAGTTGCCAGATATTATCATGATTGTGACCTTCATCATCATCATCATTATCATCATCAATCACATTATTATTATTTTCATTATGTTTGAATTGATTACAGATGACCCAAGGAATTTAAGTAGTTTGTTTTAGTTTGTTTCACAATTTAAAAAGATCCCTCTAAGGAAGCTAGCACAGATAGTCTCTCTCTAAGACATGTTAAAATTTACAAAACATTATCTTCATAATCACCCTGTGGGCAAATATGTCTAAGAATTATTAGACCCATTTTTTTCAAATGGGGAAATTAATTCAGAGAAGTTCAATTATTTTCTGGGGGTTACCCAGACAGAAAGAGAAACTGAACTGAGATATTTTGGCTGGGTGCTGTGATCTTTTCATCATTCAGGAAAAAGGCCACATTCCTTTTAATATATTTCTCTCAAGGAAATAGATTTCTATAGATTGAATTGGCTATCAAAAATTGTAAATTCTCCCTCCCACTATCTGGAGCGTGGTGGGTCTCATCCTCTTAAATCCAAGTTGAAACTCTCTTTAAATTTTTCTATGATGTTCATTTACAAAAAATGGATGTTGTGTTTCTGAAGTTCCCTTTTTCTAGTGCTCTAGTTTTTCTTTCTGAATGATAGACCTTTCTGGACTTTCCAGCTAAACTTGTATTATCCATTTCTCTCTTTTTCCTTTTTGTCTTTGTAGCCCCAGGGTCTTGCACATAGGGGATATTTAAGAAATGTTGTCAAATTGAATTATTAATACAAATTATCTGTGTGACCCCAAGTAAATAACCTCTGTTTGCCCTCAGTTTCCTCATTTGATTAATGGGAATAATAAAAAATACCTACCTTCTAGGTTGTGGGGGAGGGTAAAATGAGTTATTTGTAAAGAACTCTACAAATTATAACACTATGCATTTGGCTTGCTGGTGTTATCATTATTATAAAAACAGAGATTTCCAAAACTGAAAAAAGGATCCACTGGAAAAGGAGGATCCTTTTCTTTGTGTGGTTTGCTCCCAATTGGAACTCTCCAGGTCCTTTTAAGTGCATATGCTTAAAGTTGAGGCACCAGATGAAAATTCTGCTGCTGCCTTTGAATCTAGCCCAAACATTGAACCTATGGACCTTTGTTTTCTCCTTTGTGAAAGGAGGGGTTGGACAGGATGACAGCTGATGTAGGCCCCTTCCGGCTTCATAAGAAACACTTATAACTTATAAGCAACTTTTAAGTTACTCAGAAAGTAACTTATTATTTGGAAATTCATCATCCTAGATTCCCTTAGACTTTGACATTGAAGCAGCCTTATGGAAGTATCCTGTAAGATATGAAGAAAGTATGAATACAGTCTTGGTGCAAGAAATGGAAAGATTTAACAAGTAAGCAACAGTTGTATTGTTATTGATTACACTTGACTAAAAACCACACACACACACACACACACACACACACACACACACACACACACACACAAATTGAGTTGTTATTTCACTGGGTTGGTTATAGTCTGCCTATACCAGTTCAGACAAATTGTTGTGAACTTTAAAAGCACCTTAAGGAGGTGAGGCTTACCAATGCTTATTATATAATACATCTCTCAAACTATGACACCTCATTCAAAAATTGAGCTCACTCTCCTTTATAACTATAATGATAATTATATAATATATATATAATATAATTATAAATGCCTGTTCTCCCCATGCCCCAAACCCTCAAGCCCTACCCCAACACTCTTAAGAATTCAACCAGTAATTTGTATTGAACTTGGAGGATCATGGCCACAGAACAGCTGCCTGCATTTTCCTGGTCATATTATTGATTCACAAAGAATTAAGAATGACATTTTTGATCAGTGTAAGACTTTCAAAATATAATGGGAGAATACCGTATGATGCAGCCTAGAGGAGGAAGTATGTGATCCCTGTTATCCTTTCTGCTATTGGAATTGTATCAAGGATACCTTCAGTGAGTCTAGAGAATGTGAACATACATCTCAGTATTTTTATTCCATGATAAAGTATTTCATCTGTGTGTAACATGAAATATAAAAAGATAATAGCAATATAGTGACTTGTCCTCAAATGATTTCTATCAGAACCTACAGGAAAAGATGAGTGTGAGATCATAGTAATGAAAATAACATTCATAACTGCTCTGTAATGCTTCAGGGCTCACATACATCATTTAAGTGGTGATTTCTGGTGCTTTAGAGTTGGAGGCACAAGGACTATATCTAATGAGCAGCTCTGTTCCTAAACGACGATAAAGATGTTGACAGAGGGATAGATGGAAAGATTGATAATCTATATGATGGACGGCGTCCCTGCTTGAACACTTACTCTCTCCATAACTTGAGTGTATAACCCTCTTGTGGCCTCAGTTTCCTCACCAGTAGAAATAAGGAGTTTGTTTATTCGGGAAAAAGTCAGAGTTAAGTGACTTGCCCAAGGTCACACAGCTAGTAAGCATGAGAGGGCAGATTTGAACTTGGGTTCTCCTGACTCCAGGGCTGATGCTCAATCCATTATGCCATGGAATATCCTTTATTTGAAGAGTAATGGCAAGTGACCCTTGATGTAACTGAGAGTCAGCCATTTTCTTGTCATTCCCATCTCATAGGCATAGATTGATAACTGGTCTTTTAAACTTTCAGCCTAAACAGAACAATCCGGAACACATTGCACAACCTTGAGAAAGCCATCAGGGGACTGGTGGTTATGGATTCTGAGCTTGAGGCTTTGTCCAGCAGCCTGATGGTGGGGAAGGTGCCAGAAACATGGGCCAAGCGGTCCTATCCGAGCCTCAAGCCCCTGGGAAGCTATGTTGCTGACTTTCTCAACAGGCTGTTCTGTTTACAGGTAAAAAAGTCTGATCCCCAACTATTGGTCTATTCTTCTGGGTGGGAGAAGAGTCAAGGTAGAAACAAGAAACCAACCCACATCCTAAAAATCTGCCATTCAGAACCTGGCAAGAGGTGCTGAATATCTTCAGGGAGGTGGAATCTAAATCCTTGGACACTGAAAAATCAGCTACACTGATTTAAAAATCTGCACTGCCTGGGATAAGTAGTATATAGTTTCTAGAATTTATGGAATTTTTCAATATGTGCAGTAGGCTAAGAAAGATTTGGAGTGTACCATTGGCCTCCCCTCTGTGGCCACATTTAGCTGCCCACCAGGAGTGACCAGGGTTCAAGTCTTGTATTATGGATTACCATGGCCTTGGAGATATACTTGCAGTGAGCAGTGGATTTCTCCCTTCTCTTTCTTCTCCCAGGCCCAGTGTGCTCCATCCTGGGCAAGGACTTGGAGGAGAAGGAAATGGAAAAAGGAAAGACAGAGAGACAGAGAGAAGAGAAACTTTCTAGAAGCACAGATTCTAGGATTTTATAAATTTTGTCTTTTGTTTCAAACTTTAGAGGGAATATTTGATTCTGGAATTTAAACTTGTGATTGCAGACTCTCTCCCATCTCTGCTTGTGCAGTCTGGGATTCTATTCCATACCTAACCCCAAAATTTGAAGGCTAGGATGTTTCTCTAGAGCTCCAGATCAACTTAATTTCATTTGTTCACATTTTTGGACAGTTTTGGAAATTTTTGGAGTTTTATGACTAAAAAAATCCAACCAAACATTCAATATTCTTGAATTTCTACTCCCCCCTCCTATTAATTCTCTTTTCTCCTTCATTTGCCTCTTACTCTTTTTTATCATTCTCTTGGGGGGTATGATGTCTCATCTGCTTGAAGACTCTAAGCAACGGTTTGTTGTGAGGACATTCCCTATGGTCTGTGGCATCCTTTCTCTGGTACTTAGTTCTTCCAATCATGTGACATAGATTCTGCCCAACTCGAGAGCTTTGAGATTCATCCCAGCTCTTAATAGAGTGGATTGTATACAATACAGTATGTGCTACGTTAACAGTGAATATGGGAGACAAATTAAATTCTCTTTGGTAAAGACTTGTTCTTCCTCTTTCATCATTTCTTTTAAAATGATCCTTGGGGGCAGCTGGTGGCACAGTAGATAGAACACCCCCTCCCCCGGAGTCAGGAGGACTTGAGTTCATATCTGGCATTAGACACTTAATAATTGCCTGTGAACTTGCCCAAGGTCACTTAACCCCATTGCCTTAAATGAATAAATTTTTTTTAAATGATCCTTGGATATCACTGTAACTGTAGAACAGTTACATGAAGGTTGCCTTGATAAATTTTTCCTATGGCACATTCAGAGACTCAGTATTTCTGTATTATTTATCTTTACATCCCTCTCTTGGATAAATGTTGCCTCTTTTGTTCCAGAACTTTAACCCAGAGTTAATCCTGAAGGAGGACCTTCCATGTGATGTCTCTGTCCTCCATATTTCATTGAGGAAGTCATCATCTTTAAGCCCATGAATTTCCATGATACACTTAGAAACTCCAGTGGATCCCTGTTATCCTATGGGTATTCTATCTGTCAGCTACTGGCAGAATCCTTCCCTAACTTCTTGTCCGGTGTGGATTCTTGTCTTCCTGTAATACCTTCTTAGGGGACCCAACATACTGCAAGTCTTCCTTTGCTTTGGGTTTTTATTTTTGCTATTTTGGGGTATAATGGGGTGGCCTTTGTGCTATCGTCTTCTCCAACTTCCTACCTCACCCATTTTCTTTTCTTTCCCTGGTCCTTGACTTTTTTGGACCTTGACTTTTTTCTTATTAGCGCTCTTGGTGTCTTAAACTTTCTCTTCAATTTAGTCAATGATACAACCTTCGCTTTGATTTAACCTTCTCTCTTTCACTTCCTCAGTTTTTGGTTAGTAGCTTATAATTATACTGTCTGTAGTTAATTATCCATTTGGAAAGAAGAGATATAGGAAAGAAACATCAAGCAATTATATATAATCAATAGTGACTCAGCATATACAAATATTTTCTTTAACATAATTAATTCTATAATATAATTAATAATTGTATTAATTATATATTGCACAACTATAGAGAATATATCAATATGTAATGGTATAGTTCTATATTAGATAATAATGTTTAATTATAATAACATCACATATAAATATATGATATGATTACATGTCGTCAGTGCTTACATAAACTGTTAAAAATCTGGGGGGTCTTTTTTAGGGGGAGTCAGAACATGGCTCTTGAGAATGAGTGGAGACAGATTGAAATGCATTTTACCATACTTAGTCCTCATTTATTTACACCATTGAAGGAGATCATGGTATAAATAGCATAATATTTATTAATGTCTGTCTTTATGCTTTATGCTTTATGCATTATGCTTTTTTCCAGCTAATTTGTTTTCCTAATTAAGTCTTCTTTGAGGTTTTGTTAGATCTCACTGATGACCATCAGTCATTCAATAGGCATTTATTAAATGCTTGCTGTGTACTAAGTGCAGGATATGGTCACTTCCTTCAGGATGAAGGTTACAACTCAACCATGTCTTCCCAAACAGAGTGACATTTGTTTTCCTAGAAATGTATTAACTGAGGGTGTTCATCAGTATTGGGGGAACTTCCTTTACTTCCTTAAAATTGCTGGAGGTCTGTCCATTGGTGACCTCTATACTAAGGCTCTCTGTGATGTAAATTATAAATGTCTGTTTGTCAATCTTTCCCCACTCCCACCCCCCAAGCACAATCCTGATGCTACTTCCTTTCAGTCAACTACAAGTTCAACTACCCTGGACACCTATCTTGGGAAGCCATCCTAAATGAATGGTGCCCCCCAAAGATCCCGTTAGAGAAACAAGAAATATGATTAGACAAGAGTGGGCAGTGAGGTATTAGCAGCACAGGCAGGTCTGGAGTAGATCTAGCCTTTGGGGTGAACTTGGTAAGACTATTAAGGTGCAGATCTACATTGGTAGAAGGGGCCTCTCTGGGTGTTCCCAATATCAGTGAAATCATCAGTCTTGGTAAAAAAAAAACCCCCAACAAAACTGTGTATTAGTAATGAAGATGGTATCAGAGGAAGCTCATATAAATTGTAAAAAGGAAGTAATTTTGTTCCTTTTTCTTCATAGGTCTGGTATGAACATGGAAAACCCAATGTGTTTTGGCTGTCAGGTTTCTTTTTCACTCAGGCCTTTTTAACTGGAGCCATGCAGAATTATGCTCGAAAATATACGATTCCAATTGACTTACTGGGATATGAATTTAAGGTATAGTAACTCTCTGACCTCATTGGTATATTACATTTATGACGTTAGGAATTTGTCTTGGGTGGCCTTTGGAGCTAGCGTTCAACATTTGATTTTTCCTTGTGCTCCCTCAAACTTTCTTTTATTTTTTAAAATTTTTATTTTTTATTTAAGGCAATGGGGTTAAGTGACTTGCCCAAGGCCACACAGCTAGGTAATTATTAAGTGTCTGAGGCCGGATTTGAACTCAGGTACTCCTGACTCCAGGACTGGTGCTCTATCCACTGTGCCACCTAGCTGCCCCTAGTTTGGATCTTTAAATAAAGACTTACCTATCATCTCTATCACCTCTTTATCATTGAATTATCTCTTGTGCAATGGTGAGTCTTCAATGAGGCCAGGATCCATCCATCCATCCAACTAACCATCTATCCATCCATCATCCATTCATCCATCCATCCATCCGTCCGTCCGTCCGTTTGTCCGTCTATCCCTCCCTCACTTCATTCCTCTTATCATCATTCATTATGTGCCTAGTTTAAGTTGGAATACCACTAAGATAACCATAGAAGAAAAATCTTGGAAAGACTGAAATCAAGGATAATTGATCAGAGCACAAGCACCCAAAGTACAGGAAAACCACATGCTTCATTTTGTCATAAGATTTTAAAACCCTGGACATGAAAATCTTTGGATTTACAAAGAGGTAACAGGTGTGACAACCATACTAACTGTTCTTGCCCTTTCAGGTGATCCCTGAAGACACAGCTGAGGCACCCCCTGATGATGGTGTTTACATCCATGGCTTGTTCCTAGATGGAGCACGTTGGCATAGAAAGAAGTTAGTTTCCACTCTAGATTTATTATAAAATAGTGAAATCATTCCAACCACTCATTTAATATTTAGCATTAAACTCAGCAAGAGAGTAATATCAGAAAGAGGTCTCTGTCCTTGAGGGAGACTCAGAGTGAGATCCTATCTTACCAAAGGGATTCCTGTGAAGGCTGGAAATGACCTCTTGTTGGTCCTGTGAGTCTAGAGATTCCTTTCTGTTATGGGTTGGACCAAGTCAATAAATATTTATTAAGTTCCTACTTATGCCGAGTATCCAAGATACAAAGTTAGGCAAAAAAATGCTTACAATCTAATGGATGAGACAGTGTGTAAATACCAAGGTACATATGAGATAAGAGAGACTAGATGGAAGTTTATCTGAAAGGGGAGGCAACTAGGAAAGTAGAAAGTACATTTATATATGGTATATTGCATAGATTTATGATGGATGTACTTAAATAGGAACAAATTTTCTTCCCTGGTAGGAATTCTCTCTCTCTCTCTCTCTCTCTCTCTCTCTCTCTCTCTCTCTCTCTCTCTCTCTCTCTCTCTCTCACTCTCCCTCTCTCCCTCTCTCCCTCTCCCTCCCTCCCTCCCTCCCTCCCTCTAGCTATAGTCAATAACCATTTGTTGTTACATTGATTTTCCCCCATCCCTTTCTCTTTAAAAAAACAGAACAAAGCAAAAAACAAATCCATAGCAAAACCCAATATACTTCTAAGTTCTCTGTTTTTCCTTATAAAAAATCCTAATTTTTGTTGCATTCTCCATTTTTTTCTCATAGGTTTTCTCTTTATTTCTTTCAACAGGGGACTACTCGCTGAACAGCATCCTAAAATTCTCTTTGATTTGATGCCCATCATATGGATAAAACCAGGTAAATATATCTAACAAAGTTTCTAAGAATATAGAGGAGGGTAAATGGTGACTGGCCTTCCAAACAATCAACCTCCCCCTACCCCAGAATTTCTCATTCACTATTTTAGCTATGAAGAATGACTGCTCCTTTACATTAGAACTTGGTTGATGGCTATATGAACATATTTACTTGTTTGTCTTTTTTTTCAGAAGAATGGGTTTGAGGAGGGGAACAAAGTTTTGAGGTTCTTCAGCACAAATTTTTCCTGTGGAGGAAAATCGTTTGAAATTATTCTTTTGTTCTACTTTCTCCTCTGCATCCTAAAGAATGTGTTCTAAAGTCAGGGATGGTGGGGAATCCTTTTTCTCCTTTCCCCATGGTTTTCTGTGTGTTGTAATCATAAAGACTTTGCTATGGGCTTACCTCTAGGATCTGTATTTGACAGTTACCTGTGGGTATCTCAGAGCCACCAAGTAAAGATTATTTGTGCCCACCCAGAAGAATGACCAGGACCCTGAAATGCAACCCTTGTGGCCTAAAGGAGGGATAGTGAGAGTTAGAACCCATCCTCTAGTTCCTGAAATCGTTATATTCTCCTTCCTAATGACCTTTTCCCACCATTATTTTTTTCCTGGCCTCCTAATCATGCTTATTCACAAATTTAAATATAGAATCAGTTTGGGAAGAATTTCCCCATAGTGCCTTGTTTTCTATTTCTGGCTAATAAGACATCTTTATTTAGGTCCCCAAGTTATCATTCCTTTTTATTCTAATTAATTTTCTGCTCATAAGGGCAGGATCTAGTAGGTAAAGTGCTAGATAATGAGCCAGCAAAGACCCGGGTTCACATCCCATCTGTGACTCCTACTAGCTGCATTACCCTGGACAACCCACTTTCTATTGTATAAATATTTAAGTTACCCTCCCAGATTTTGTTTCCATCCTCAAATCAGCGTTTGAAAGATGAAAATCTACTTAAGCAAGTGATTCTATATAGTAATTAAATTCTACTATAAAAATCAATAGATACAAAAGAAGATAGAAAAATAATAAAAATCAAAGGATAAATCATAACTCACAAGATTGCTGTAAGGATCAAATGATATAATGTTAAGTATTTTATAAATGTCAATAATTATTGTTCAAAACAGTTTGCTTAGTAGTCTCTTTTTCATGTGACCCTATAGTCACATGTAGGTCTCTATAATAACTGTTCTCCCTTAAAGCCACTATTTTTAATCTGGACTTTTTTCCTTCTAATTTATGAGGAATTTGGGTCTAAATAGTTTTTTCCCACGTGTGTGTGTGTGTGTGTGTGTGTGTGTGTGTGTGTGTGATATAAATGGGAGACAGAAGATCTGGTTGCGATATTCTGATTTGCTCTTCATGATTTAGGTGAACTTATTTGGTCAAACAACTCTCCTGACCTTGTCTTTCTGATTGTAAAATGGTGGCAGATGGATTAAATATCTTCTAGGGCTTGTTAAGATTTGCTCAACTTTCTATAATTTGATGATTTGTGCCTTCATTCTTCCTCTGAGGATCATTTTGAGGGTCTTGATGTAAACAAAAGTCATAGTTACTTTGCTTTTCAATAGATCTATTTTCTGGTTTTTGACAGTTAGCCCCAAGTGAAGTGCTGTGAACAGGTTTTAGTGCCCATGTGTAAGAAGACTGGAAAAATTGGGAAGGGGACTAGGTCATAAAGGGCTTTGAATGCCAAACAGAGGATTTTGTATTTGATCTGAGTGATGCTGGAGTTTATTGGGAAGGAAAGTGATAAAATTAAACGGTATGCTTTAGGAAAATCATGCTAGTAATCAAATGGAAGGGGGACTGGTGTGGGGAGAGAATTGAGGTAGGCAGAGCTGCCAGTGGCTATTGCAATAATTTAACTTTGAGGTAACGGGGCAGTTTTGGAAGAAAGAAGGTGGCAAATTGGAGAAATGCTGAAGTGGTGATCTGGACCAGAGATGTGGCAGAGGTGCAATTACTATAGACATTGGCAACAGATTGGATTTAGAGGGTGTGAGAGACAGAGAGGAGATGAGAAAGAGGGCTAATTTTGATTCTAAGAGACTATGTGAGAATGGTGATGCTTTAATAGGTAAGTTTGAAAAGAAGAGTTTAGAAGGAAAAGATAATGAATTCAATTTTGGACCTGAACTGTTATGACATTCTGCATTTTTTTCCTTTTAAGAAACAAGGGGTAGGGGCACTTAGGTGGTGCAGCAGATAGAGCACCAACCCTGGAGTCAGGAGGACCTGAGTTCAAATTTGAACTCAGACACTTGCTACTTACTTAGCTGGGTGACCTTGGGCAAATCACTTAACTCTATTGCAAAAAAAAAAAAAATAGAAACAAAGGATGTGAGCTTTAGCAATTGGGCCCCAGAATTTTATCTTCTGGTTTATTATTGGCAGGCAATTATAGCTATGTGAAAGTGAATTAAATAAAAAAAAATCATGAGCAGGCAAATTTCAGAAAAACCTGGAAAGATTTACATAAACTGATGCTGAGTGAAGTGAGCAGAACCAGGAGACCATTGTTACATTAGCAGCAACATTATGTGATGATCAACTATAATGCACTTAGTTCCCTCAGCAGTTCAGTGATGAAGGATAATTCTAAAGGATTTGTGATGGAAAATGCCATCCACATCCAGAGAAAGGACTATAAAAACTGAATGCAGATCAAGTCATACTATTTTTACTTTTAAAAATGTATTTTTATTATTTTTTTAAAAGAAAGAATAGGTGACCAACCCATTGGGGAATAGTTGAATAAATTATTCAATAAATGAATGCAATGGAATATTGCTATGTTATATAGAAGAACTAGTATATTACCAGGGGACTTCAGGATGCATATGGATCTAACCTCCAATTACTGAACTTCCAAATCCTCAGTCTTTGACTTATTTCTTCACTCCACCTCAGGAGCACAGAGGATGGTGACACAATGGACTTCACCATTTTCCACAAGTTCCATTTCCCTTATTAGAAAGTCTGATATTCTCCTCTCTATAATCTACTAACATTCCATTTCACCTTATGTCTTGCCACTCCTGAACCTGTTCTTGTCCTCATCAAGCTCTACAATGCTTCTGCTGCTGAGACTTTCTCTAGCTGTCACCTTAACACTTTTAGTTTGCTAAAGTGAGCTATTTTAACTGTGCATTGTCCTCTGCCCTTGAATTCCTTTCTCCTTATCTTATTACCAATCATTTAAAAAACAAAACAAAACAAACTTCATCCCTAAGATTTGGCACCATGGGTTACTCCCTCCTTCTTCCAGATACTTGATTCTCTCTGGGTGTTTGTGAAACTGTTCCCTCCTGGTTTTTCATTTACCTCTCTGTTGTTTTCATTCTACCTCTCCTCACCTGGAGAATTGTACTCCCTAGAGTACTATCCTAGGCACTGTTTTTTTTTCCTGTTTTCTCTTTTGGGAACCATAGGGGCCATTAGGTGACACAGTAGGTAGAACACTGGGTCTGGAGACAGGAAGACTTACCTTCCTAAGTCCAAATCCAACCTCAGATACTTAATAGCTTTGTGATCTTGGTTAAGTCACTTTACCTTGTTTGCCTTAGTTTCCTCATCTGTAAAGTGAGTTGGAGAAGGAAATGGCAAACCACTCCAGTATTGTTGCCAAGAAAACCCCAATGTTGTCATGAAGAGTTCGATAATGACTGAAAAATGACAAAATAGGTAAAGTAGCTAAAAATAGTAGGTGTAAACATGGTTTCTATGGAGATGAACTCATAGATTTCTATATTCAGCCCTAGTTTCTCCTTTGAATTTCAGTTCTGCATCACCAATTGCTTATTAGACATTTCAGGTTGCATGTAACAGAGACTTTTCAAACTCAACATGTCTAAAACTGAATTTGTTATCTTTACCCTTTAAACTATCTACTCTTCCAGATTTCCTTTCTCCTCTCAAAGATACAATCATCCTTCCAAGTTTGTACTGTTGGCATTTTCCTGGGCTTTACACTCACCCACACTCCACCCCACATATCAATCAGTTGCCAAACCTTCCTGTTTCCACAGCTTCTCTCAGATGTGATCACTTCTCTCTTCTCATACAGCTCCCACCCTAATTCAGGCCTGCATAACCACTTGCCTAGAATATTGCAATAACTTTCCAATTTATCTTTCTGCCTCAAATCTCCAGCCCATCCTATGCATTATTACCAAAATGATTCTCCATAAAAACAGAGCTGGCAATGTGGTTCCCCTTCTCAATTCCAGTGGTTTCCTTATTGTCTCTAGGACAAGACATAAAGGCTTCTGTTTGGTTTTTAAACACATTTAAAACTGGGTTATATGAATGTGCAAGGAGGTGTGGCACCTTTGTTGTGATGACTGCTTTTCACCTTTGGTGTCTACCTGATCCACCCAACTCTCATCTATGGCTCCCAAGGAGCTGCAGAATGCACAGTGCCCACACCCTGGTAAACCATTTTGGCAGAAGAGCTAAACCACATTGCATGTGATGTAACCTTTTGGTGAGTTGTTAAGGGGATATGTACCCCAAGCATGTGAAAAATTTTTGGCTGAATAGGTGACTGTGAATAGTTTTTTCCAACAGTCATGAAGGTGTCAAAAGCAAATAGTGTGGAATGTTTGGATCTTTGTTAGATATTGAAGATGCCAAGGTCATCTACTGTATCCTGGACCATTGTCAGCCAATTCTTCTGTCTTGCCATTGGACTTAAGTGATTTCTGGAAGAGAGACCTGGTACTGATGACTTCCTGTAGCTCTGTCTCACTGAAATCCAATTTATGTGTAGGTCAACAGACATTACCCATGCCATTTTGCCATTTTTATCTACCTCAAAGTTCTGTGGCAGTGGGCAAATGATAAAGCAGCAGATGCAAATACACTGGGAGCTAGAGTCACACCTCTGTACATGGGTGGCCTGGGCCATAAGGTCATCTTCTCACTGAACTTGAAGCAACAGATGGGATGATAGCTCCTGGGTATCTGAAACAGCCTTTTTTAATATTTTATTTTTTCCAAATTTTCCAAACCATTCAAAGATAGTTTTCAACATTCATCTTTTTGTAATCTTTTGAGTTTCATATTTTTCTCCCTCCCTCACTTCTCACTTCCTTCCCCATGACAGTGAGTAATCTGATATAGATTATGCATATACAATCATGTTTAACATATTTCTATATCAGTCATGTGGTGAAAGAATCAGAACTAAAGGGAAGAAAAATAAAACAAGTTTTAAAAAGAAAAAATAGTCTGCTTTAGTCTGCAATTAGATTCCATAGTTTTTTCTCTGGATGTGGATGGCATTTTCCATCACAAGTCTTTTAGAATTAATCTTGATCACTGAACTGCTGAGAGGAATTAAGTCCATCATAGTTGATCATCATACAATGTTGCTATTAACATGTATAATGTCTGTTAAGTCTTTTTTTTTTTTGCAAGGCAATGGGGTTAAGTTATTTGCCTAAGGTCACACAGCTAGGTAATTATTAAATGTCTGAGGCTGAATCTGAACTTAGGTGCTCTTGACTCCAGGTCCAGGGCTCTAACCATTGCACCACCTAGCTGTTCCAGGGCAGCCTTTTTATGTTTTGTTTTTTTATTTTTAAAGATTTTATTTGAGTTTTGAGTTTTACAATTTTTCTCCCAATCTTACTTCCCTCCCCCCCACAGAAAGCAATCTATCAGTATTTATTTTGTTTCCATGTTGTACATTGATCCAAATTGAGTGTGATAAGAGAGAAATTACATCCTTAAGGAAGAAACAAAAAGTATAAGAGATAACAAGATCAGACAGTAAGACATCTGTTTTTTTCCTAAATTAAAGGGAGTAGTCCTTGAAATTTGTTCAAACTCTATGGCTCTTTACCTGGATACAGATGGCTTTCTCCATTGCAAACAGCCCGAAATTGTCCCTGGTTGTTGCACTGATGGAACAAGCAAGTCCATCAGGGTTGATCATCACCCCATGTTGCTGTTAGGGTGTACAGTGTTTTTCTGGTTCTCCTCATCTCACGCAGCATCAGTTCATGCAAATCCCTCCAAGCTTCCCTGAATTCCGATCCCTCCTTGTTTCTAATAGAACAATAGTGTTCCATGACACATATACCACAGTTTGCTAAGCCATTTCCCAATTGAAGGACATTTACTTGATTTCCACTTCTTTGCCACCACAAACAGGGCTGCTAGAATATTTTTGTATAAGTGATGTTTTTTACCCTTTTTCATCATCTCTTCAGGGTATAGACCCAGTAGTGGTATTGCTGGATCAAAAGGTATGCTCATTTTTGTTGCCCTTTGGGCATAGTTCCAAATTGCTCTCCAGAAAGGTTGGATGAGTTCACAGCTCCACCAACAGTGTAATAGTGTCCAGAGCAGTCTTTTTAAAGGACATTACTGATCACCTCCTGGTATGACAAAGGGGCTCGAAAGGGTGCCCTAAAAATTGCCTGCTTCATACTATCCTGGCTTGCTTATCTCAGCAGGGAGCCCAGCCTGCAGGCAAAGCACAAAAAAAAGTACAAGAACATTGATGAAGATTATTCTAATCATCATTGGTACATGGACTATGCATACACTTGTGGACAGACCCACTGAAAGATAAGCAGCTCTTGTTGTGAGAAAACTCAGCAGATATATACAGATATCAGCCATGAGTACAATGCAAAGAAAGTCAACTTACTGAAATCAGAACTGGGTATAGGTTTTTCTGGGGTGTGCACAGTTAAGCGGGGTAGGTTTTGCAACCAAAACTAATCTAGGGGAGGCTAGGTGGCATAGTGGATAAAGCACCAGCCCTGGAGTCAGGAGTACCTGGGTTCAAATCCAGTCTCAGACACTTAATAGTTACCTAGCCATGTGGCCTTGGGCAAGCCACTTAACCCTGTTTGCCTTGCAAAAACCTAAAACAAAACAAAACAAAACAAAACAAAAACCTAATCTAGTAAACAATCTTTAATGCCTGCTAAAAGGAATGAACAACAGACTCATGAAAGTGAAATTGCCACTTGCAGGAAAATGCCAAAACACCATTAGTGCCTATGCTCCTACCATGATGAACCCTGATGAAGTCAAAGAAAAATTTTTTGAAGCCTTCAGACTGTTATCATTAATGTACCAAAAGAGGACAAGCTTATAATTCTGAGTGACTTTAATGCTAGAGAAGATTCACGACAACCAGACAACTAGCAATGATCATTTAATTCCTAAAGATGTGGGCATCACATGACCTTCTTATCAATAATATTGTTTCCCAATTACCTAATACAGCAAAACTTTGTAGATGCACATTGGCATCCAATAGACTGTCATAAGGAGAAGAGAGAGACAGAATGTGAATGAAGAGTGACCAAGGCAATATAAGGTACAGAGTGCTGAACTGATCACAGACTCATCCTCTCCAAGCTAAATATTCACATTTATCTGAAGTGACAGCCCCAAGGCAAAGTGACTACCAGAAGAATTAATGTCAAGAGAGTGCTTCGCTGAGCAGTAACAGTTTATTGCTAACTTGGAGGGAAAGTTGAGCCAAGAGACAGTTGAGAGCAGTGGAGTAGGAAAAAAAGTGGGCAGCTTTCAGAATATAGTATTGCACTTGCTGATCTGGGTCAGAATACTTACAAACATTAAGACTGGTTTGATGAAAATGAGGGGGGAAATACAGAACTCCACAGGGTTTTTTTTTAATTATAGGATACTTTATCCACTTCTTTTTGGGTTTTTGCAAAAGAAGTGGGGTTAAGTAACTTTCTCAAGGTCACACAACTAAGGAAGTAATACATGTCTAAGGCTGGTTTTGAACTCAAGTCGTCCTGATACCAGGGCTGGTTGCTGTGCCACCTAGCTCTCCCTGTTTATCCACTTCTCAGAATTCCATGAAAGAAAAGTGTAAGTGATGCAGAGATGAAATTCAGTTTTATGTGGACAGTAACAATCTGAAGTGCTTTTATGATGTCCTGAAGGCTATTTATAGACCAGACATATGGTGCATCTCACCTACTCAATGCTGATAGAACCACATTGATTAGTGTTAGAGACATGATTTTAGAGAGATGGGCTCAACACTTCCATATTGCTCTCATTAGACACTCATCAATCAATGCAGAAGCCACTGACTGTTTATCTTAGGTTGAAGTCAATTCCTTTCTATCTGATGCTCCAACTGAAGAAGTGGTTTTGAATGCCATTAGACTATTTTCTGGTGGCAAAGCATCTGGTGCTGGATTCCAACTGAGATCTACATGCGTTGAGTTCAACGTTCATCCAAAAGCTGACTGAGGGGCGGCTAGGTGGCGTAGTGGATAAAGCACCGGCCCTGGAGTCAGGAGTACCTGGGTTCAAATCCAGTCTCAGACACTTAATAATTACCTAGCTACGTGGCCTTGGGCAAGCCACTTAACCCCATTTGCCTTGCAAAAAGAAAAAAGAAAAAAGCTGACTGAAATTTTCTGGGTTTCATGGCATCAGGAGATTATCTCCTAGGAGTTTAAGAATGCCCTCATTGTCCATCTCTATAAAGATAAAGGGAATAGATTGTCCTGTGACATTGCTGGCATGATTCTTGCCAAAGTCCTCAATAGACTGGTCATCTCCCTGAGAATCAGTGAGGCTTCAGAAGGGGATTGAAGAACAGTCAATATGGTGTATGCTACCTGACAACCCTAGGAAAAATGCCAGGAGCAGAAAAGAAGACTGTATACATTTGTAGATAACCATCAGTCATGAGGGCTTATGTCAAAATTTGGTTGCCCAGAGAAGTTCAACAGTATGTACATAAATTTCATGTTGATGTGCTTGCCCAGAAATTTTATAGTTATTTTTTAAAGTATTATATTCGTCCTTTTGTGTAGCTGATTTCTTTATATATAGTGTGTGAATGTATATGAGAGAATCTGGGGAATCTGATGAAAGAGAATGAAATGCCCAAAGAATTATTCCTCCCTTACCATTGTTCTAGACTTGGGGATGCCTTTTCAATTGATTATTCAATCCTGTAGTGGATCTGGGATCTCATGTGGGTCTTTCCTGCCATGGCCAATTGCTACCCATCTATGGGTAAGGGGCAATGAATGATGCTCTTGTGCTCTATCAGTCACCGATGGAATGAAATAAGGCTAAATGCTTGCTCCCATGGATAATGTTTTCAGTCAAGCTGTCAATGAAGACAAACACAGCATCAATATGAGGTAGTGCACTAATGATAAATTCAACTTGAAAAGGCTACAAGCTAAGATAGTGTACTCAATGTAGCCTCTGAAATTGAGAAGCCACAAAGTATGGATGGATTCTCTGCTAATTGTATCAATTTTCACCTAACAATCAACACCAAGAAAGACATCAGTCAGCACTCACACCATCCATATGTGGAGCCATTTGTTACAGCAAATGAGGAAGCTTTGAATCATTTGGATAAATTTAGTTAGCTTAACAACATACTTTCCAGGAATATCTACATTGATAATGAGGTTGACACATGCAACTGTCAGAGCTAGCTCAGTATTTGGGAGGCTCTGTGGGAGAGAAGAGCCATGTGCTGACCTCATGGTTAGGTGCCTGTGAAACCATCGCCATGCCAGGAAATGAATGGTTTCGATTTGGATTGTCTTGGGAAATTTCTGATAAGATACCAGACACTGAGGTCCTTTCTGGAACTCAACTATCAAGCATTCAAACTGTACTGTAGAGAGCGAAGCTCTGATAGGCTGGCCACATTGTTGGATCATCAAATGTATACTTGCCAAAAAGACTATTTTACAGACAATTCACACAAGGGAAACACATGAAGTGCAGAAGAATTGATACGAGGATACTCCCTTGTGAATCACTTATAAGACATGGGAGATGCTGGAAAGAACTGCCCAGAATGGCATGCCTATATCAAAGAAGGTATTGTTCTCTATGAACAAAGAACAATTGCAGTGGCTCAAAAAATGCAAGATGGGCAAATCTGTTTTCCATATATTCATATGGACTGTTTGTGCCTGACCTGTAGTAGAGCCTTCTGAGTTCATATTCAGCTCATCACAGGACACACTACTTTGACATAGCATGAATGTCAACAACTAACCAAGCAACCCATGTTCTCAACCTAGATTCAGTCTCATTGGTCATTGTTTCTCTTTATTGATTTCTACAATTCAGTCAAACTACTTTTTTCTCCTCCTCACACACAGCACTCCACCTATCTATATACCCCTGCACTGTCCACCCTTCATCCCTGGAATATACTTTCTCCTCATCTCTCCCTCACTAGGTCCCTTTCATCCTTCATGACTCAGCTCCAGCACCATATTCTTCATGAAGCCATTCTTGATAGCCACATAGGCTTGCTTTCAAACTCCTTTGTATTTTGTTATTTGGTTTCTATATTTATTCTCTATTGTCTCTCTATATATGCATATATATATATATATATATATATATATATATATATATATATATATATATGTTAGGATGACTGGAGATAGCCCTGGATGTGAGTCAGTCAGGGTTAAATGACTTGCCCAAGGTCACATATAGAATTTAATAATGATTGTTGTTTATTGATTGATTAATTTTGACGTGTGGGCATATGTTTCTGACACAAATTAACAGTGACTCTGGACAAATCATTTAACCTCTAAGTATCATCCTCAAACTCCTAAGCTGTAGGACTGTGGCAAGATCTGCTTTCATGGAGGAAAGAAGAGACAAAGTTTTGCCCTTCCTTCCTCTCTCCCTTTCACCCAGAATAATGATGTCCCAAGTCCAATCAAGATATTTAGAGAGAAGGGGCAGCTAGGTGGCACAGTGGATAGAGCACCTGCCCTGGTGACAGTCAGGAGGACCTGAGTTCAAATGTGGCCTCAGACACTTAATTACCTAGCTGTGTTGATCTTGGGCAAGCCATTTAACCCCACTGCCTTGCAAAAACCAAAAAAAAAAAGATATTTAGAGAGGTGAATGAGTAGACTGGAGGTCAGTGGTATCAAACACTACCCAGCTGTTGGAGCCGAGGCAGGTTCATTTTTTAGAAGGGTAGCGCTTCTGATTATCAAAGAATAACTAGTTTTTACACATAGTCCCCTGGCTATTGTTTTCTGCTGAATATTTACCGGCCTCTTTTATTTTTCTAGTTGAGAAGTCCAATATCCAAAAGAGCAATGCCTACGTGTGTCCTCTCTACAAGACAAGTGAGCGGAAAGGAACCCTGTCCACAACTGGCCACTCTACCAACTTTGTCATTGCCATGATGTTAGAAACAGACCTTCCTGTTCAGCACTGGATCAAACGAGGGGTAGCTTTGCTCTGTCAGCTGGATGACTAGATCATCCTACAGAACACATCTTCAGGATTACTGAAGAATCTCAGCCGGCTTCCAAGAACCAATGTCTCAGTGCCCTTTGTGGACACTTAAAAAAACTATTTATAGGAACTTTTCCTCCTAGAAACCACTGCGTTAAAACTGGACTAACTCATGATTAGCAAGATCAACTTGCTAACTTATCACACCTTTATGATTGTGAGATGAAATGTTATTGTTTTTTTTAAAGTATTATATTCATCCTTTTGCGTAGCTGATTTCTTTGTATATGGTGTGTGAATGTATATGAGAGAATCTGGGGAATCTGGTGAAAGAGAATGAAATGCCCAAAGAATTATTCCTCCCTTACCATTGTTCTAGACTTGGGGATGCCTTTTCAATTGATTATTCAATCTTACAGCAGATCTGGGATCTCACGTGGGTCTTTCCTGCAATGGCTGATTGCTATGGGTACACCTCTTATCCCCTATTCATTCAAAGTTCTCTCAAAATGCAGAAGACTCCCTCACTTTCCCTTCTTATCGTGGGCTGTTAGTCCTCTGTTGCTCTCCTCCCCATATATCTCGCCCATCTTTTTTTCTGTTTTCCATTTCCTTGATAACATTCTTCACTCCTGGTTCTTCATGTTTATTTGGAATGTGTTGAGCTTCTCATGTTTTATTCTGCTCAAGTCAAGTCAACAGACCTCAAGTACTAACCATGTGCCAGACATCATGCTAAGTTCTGGGAATATAAATAGGAATGAGAAAGAAAGCTAGTTCCTGTCTTCAAAGAGCTTACATTCTAATGGAAGAAGACAACTTATTTTAAAAAAACTGAAAAGTGAATTGGGAGGGAACTGAGAAGGTATTCATGGGGTAGGAGGGCATGGCAGAGAAATTGGGAGAACCAAGAATGGGACCTGGAGAGGGAGGAAGCAGTGAGCATGACTGGACTGGATACTCCCTTAAAATCAAAGTTCTGGGATGAACTGATCAATCAGAGTCAATGACTCTTCTTATTTTCCCTAGTAAAAAAGCAAAGCATTCATAGCCTATATTTGATGAGAGTCAGTGTGGATATTGTGATATAGCTGACTTCCAAGGGGCACAAGATACAGTCTGTGTGACCCTGTACAAGTCAGTGTCTGAAGACTAGAAGATGATTAAGAAAAGGACGTTTCCTCATCAAGGAGTCTCCTATGCCCTTCTGTTCCTACTCTCATTAACTTTAAAGAAATGTAGCCCTCATCTTTCTGACACAGGCTTTCTCTGCATCTAAAAGTTCAATTTACTTCACATACAGTACTTTGTTGTAAACAATGATAGGATCATAGATTTGAAATGAATCTTTTTCTCGTCTTTTGCCACCCTGGTCAGATTGAAGATTTCAGAGAAGCAGAAATGGAATATTTCTCTTGGTTTATATATATTTATGGCATTATAAACTAGACACTAAATTTACCACTGAAATGCATTAGCTTTACTGTAAATTTCCAAAAGATGGTTGAAAAGTTTTTATAACGGTTAAAAATATTAGTGGATTTTTGGAGATTTGCAGTTAGGATTAGGATTAAGATTTTAAGGCAAACAGCATATGTTTCTATCTCTCCTCTTACTGAGAGTGATAATTTGCTTTTTTGTGGGGAGATGTTGTGAGATTTTTACCAAATAGAGAATCAACAGAACTGAAGTTGGTTTGAAATGATTCATCAGAATGAGATTGTTTAGGTAATTTAGTGGATAAATCACCTAAATTGAAATAGACTATCAGTAAGAAGTAAAAGTTTAATAATTAATTGGTATTATATAAGGAGTTCTGTACAGGAGAGATTCAGTGGGGGGGGTAGATCCTATGATTGGGAAATAAGATGACCCTCTTTAAGAAAATTAGCTAAAATAAAATGAGGTGGAATCAGTATAAAAAGGGTAATTTTGAAGTTGGTAGACTGATCAAAGTTAAGGGTGGGGCAGGGGACAGCTTGGTGGCATAACGGAGTACCGGCCCATGAGTCAGATGGACCTGAGTCCTCAGACAAAGTCACTTAACCCCATTGCCTCACAAAAGCCAAAAAAAAAAAAAGTGGGGCAGATAATTGGGATAGAAAGAAGGTTTAAGCCAATAGAAACTTAAAGAAAGTTGGAGACCTTTTGCACTGACTATATGAATGAAGGGTTTGGCTTTTGGGAAAGGTTTAAGACTTTAATCTCTGATATAAGACAGATATGAGAAACTTTTTGAAGAAGTAACTTAGCAATTTCAGACAGAGGGTATTCAAACAAATTTTAACATTTGCAAATGGAAACCATAGAAATAAATTTCAAGGATGGAAGTATTTCAACGAACCTCATGGACTCTGATAGAGGGAGATGAATCTTTGAAAGTGAACTAATAGAAAGCAATGGGTCTATAAATTTGAGATGCTGGCAGCTAGTGGTTCTTGGGAAAATTGAGATTTTCAGGGGCAACTAGGTGGCACAGTGGATTAAATCACCAGCCCTGGAGTCAGAAGAACCTTAGTTCAAATCCGGCCTCAGACACTTAATAATTACCTAGCTGTGTGGCCTTGGGGAAGCCACTTAACCTACCATTTGCCTTGCAAAAAAACCTAAAAAAACAAAAAGAAAATTGAGATTTTTTTTGTTACCATTTGTGATTATAATTAGAGATCTGATTTGATTGAAATTTGTCCTGAAACTAAGTTATGTAATTAAAGTTAATTGTGGCCAATGAGAACTTATTTTTTTTTTAGGATTTTGCAAGGCAAATGGGGTTAAGTGGCTTGCCCAAGGCCACACGGCCTTATTAAGTGTCTGAATCTTGATTTGAACCCAGGTACTCCTGACTCCAAGACCAGTGCTTTATCCACTGTGCCACCTAGCCGCCCCCGGCCAATGAGAACTTAATGCAACATACGTTTGTTTATTATTTGTCATTAAGGCAGTTTACTTGAAAACTAGATGGATCAAGAAATCCATTCTCAGAAACTTACTATTTTGTGCAACTCTGAACAAGTTACTTCTGCTTGCCTCAGTTTTCTCAATTATAAAATAAGATAACACCTTTCTCCCAGGATTGTTATATAGATTAAATGACACAAAAATTGTAAAATGCTTGACACAGTGTTTGGCACATGGCTAGTGCTAGGTTAGCTAGTATTATTTGGATTGAACGTACTTTATACTGGTTTAGGATTATTAATGTAGAATGCCAAACATAGGTAGATGAGGTGATTTTCTATATAAGATGATTTGGAAGTGCATTCTACTGAATTAATATTATTCGGCAAAAAAACCTTTTTAGAATATACAAAGTTGCTTATGTTATTGTTAGACTTGTAATTTTTCTTGTATTGTGAATTTTGTGAAACCTTTGTACTAGAAATGCTATTAACTTGGAAAATGGTACCCAGAGGGTGACAGGTTTGTTATCATTAGAAAATTAACTTCTCTTTTCAATCCAGATGCTGTTAGATTATGAATCAAACTGTTACAGAATGTGGGCATAAAATTTGAAAACTATGAAGTATTTAATTGGATATATTTTGTTTCACAATGAATAGCTAACTGTTGGAAAGAATGTAACCCAGATTGGAAATCAGCCTTGTCTGTGAGGCTCCTTGGGATCTTTAGCTTTGCCAGGGTCACAAGATCTTATCGTGTTGGGAAGTTCTGAAGTAATGAACCTCTTCCAGCCAAAGTGGACAACTGAAAAGTTTGTGTAAAGAGTAAGTTGAATGTGGTAGACTGCTTGCATCACGTGGGTCAGAAAATCCCAGTCCAAGCATGATTAGTCAAGTCTGGGGGGTGCGATTAATTGGGTCCATGCTTCAGGGACTCCGGCCACTTCTATACTTTGGGGAGAATAAAAATGGTAAGTGTCACAATTCAGTCATTAGTCAGTTCCAGAAGTAGGGAAGTCTTAACAGTTCATTAATGGAAATGAGAGCTTCCTCAGGATATCTACTCTAGGCCAACCCAGCGGGGACTTTGCAAAGGCTGGAAGAGCCTTTCAGCATCATCTCGGCCTTCCACAATCCATAAGGTCCTAGTATTTGACAAACAGTATCTTAGGTTCCAAGGAAGTGAGTTGGAGTTGGTGGTTATCAGGGCTTCATCATCTGTGATTCCTAGGTGTGAGGACACAAATGAATATCACCGAGTGGGTGGGAGAGTAATGCAGCAATTACATTCATTTTTGCATTTCTAACCAACAATATGAATCTAGCTGATATAAATATAGCATTAATATCATCATTATCATACTGTAGATTCTTAGAACAGTATTAACATGTGTGATTGAAACTTAAAACTATTCTGCTTCATTAACCAATACAATCACTCATCAAATCACAATGAACCAAATAAATACTGATTGTTGGGAGGTATCAACAATGCCATAAAAATCATTTATGAAAATCATAAACTTATAACCATACACTTATAAACTTGAGCCAGCTTAGTATCAACAGCCTTTAGTTTTAAAGATTTTATTTTTGTCTTATGGGTTAATGGCCAGTAGAGATAGCGGTTAGTCCAGAGACTTAAAAGTTGCCAAAGTTTCTCTTGAGTTTTTGTGTTCACTTGCTATGTGAAACTCCAGAGTGTGGGTGATTCCTAAATTCTAGAGGATTGGTTCCTGGGCCAGGATGGATTTAAACTGGGAAGAATAAATAAGGTAAGGCTTACTGTTAACTGTTATTGCTACGGCTTGCAATGATAATGGAGCCTTAATCTGTAATTAGTGAAATTTTGCTATTTGAGGTGAAATTTCTTGGGATTTGAGTTGTGCATTTTGCTTTTAGGTAATGATTGTCTGAACTGTCATTAAGTAAATAGTCCACCATACAAGGAAGAGGCCCATCTGAGAACTGCTACAGGTGCTTGCGCCTAGAAAAGTTGAGTAGTTGAAGGTTGGCCCCTCTTGACTCAGTTTCCCCATCATGCTATTTCTATTGTGAACCAGAGATTTTCTTGTTTAATTCTGAGCCTGGTTATGATACCCTGTAAATAATGTGGAACTTTATGGTCTGATTGTTCAAAATAAAAGTTAATTATGATTCTTCCTTGGAATCAAACAGAGCTAAGGAAGTTTTTCCCTTGTTATGCTTATGTCAGGCCAGTTTGTCTTGATACTGTTATAATTATGTACTTCCTTTTTGCCTTTCAAAGCAAAATTTCATGATCAGTTGGTGAATTATAAAAGTTTTATCACTGCAATACTAAATCAATTAAGAGATTAATACCAAAACACCTCTGTGTTACTTTTATAGGATATAAGTATGAAAGAGCTTACTGCTTTTAATCAGAATTTGTAATCAACTCCATATGCTAAGCGACTAGATAGGTGGCACAGTGCACTGAGCACTGGTCTGCAGTTAGGAAGATGTGAGTTCAAATATGGCTTCAGATACTTACTAGCTGGTATGACTCTGGGGAAGTCATTTAACCCTATTTGCCTTAGTTTCCTCATCTGTAAAATGAACTGGAGAAAGAAATGATCAACCACTCCAGTATCTTTTGCAAGAAAACCCCAAATGGGATCATAAAGAGTCAGATAGGACTAAAACGACTGAACAACAATAAAATGAATTCCTAGGCTTATCATTTCCTTGTTAAAGGTTAATTAAAGTATTTCAGTCTTTCAGAATTATAAGGGAATAAAATATCTACTCAAAAGGGGGGGATAGGATAAAAATATGTATTTTCTCTGAGTACAAGTAGCTATCTAACTCTAACTTCCAAATATTTCTAATGGGATATAGAGACTTTGAATACATCTTAGTAATAAGTTTTCAAAATTGTAGTCAGATTTTACATGTAAAATTGTGTTAATAATTGTAAAGAAAAAATTTTAAATTATATTTTCTCTTTCTATTTTGAATCTTTGATACTATTAAGAGTCAGAGGGGCTCATTTTCCATGTCAAACCTTCATTGATTCTTTTTTTTTTTTGCAAGGCAAATGTGGTTAAGTGGCTTGCCCAAGGCCACACAGCTCGGTAATTATTAAGTGTCTGAGGTTACATTTGAACTCAGGTCCTCCTGACTCCAGGGCTGGTGCTTTATCCACTGTGCCACCTAGCTGCCCCCCTCATTTATTCTTTTAAACTTCTTATTTCAGCCTGTTGATGCACTATCCATATCAAGTACAGGTTCAAATAAAGAGAGTGATATGTAAAAATTTTTTAGTTTTTTTTTTTTGCAAGGCAATGGGGTTATTACAGTGGCTTCCCCAAGGCCACACAGCTAGGTCATTATTCAGTGTCTGAGGTCAGATTTGCACTCAGGTCCTCCTGACTCCAGGGCCAGTGCTCTATCCACTGTACCATTAATAACTTTTTGGCTGCCCCATTAATAACTTTTTCTTAGAATTAGCTCCATAAGACTTGAGTTGGCTTTAACTACATAAACTAACCAGTTACTGGAAAAGCAAATTTGGGAAGTTGTGCTAAATTGTATTGAGTCTTATGATTAGCAGGTTTTAGCAGAACAACCAAAGAAGCAAAACTGCTAGGAGTAAGCCCTTTCCAGAGCTGCCTTCAGAAAAAGGACTGTTTTGGAAATTCCAAGGGAAGAGATGTATATAGAGATGAGATATGCTAATTAAATGGCCATGGAGAGTAGGTGACCAGGGGCAAGGAGTCTTGATATTATCTAATATTGATGATCATTATTGTATTGCCTTTGGTTTTAATGTTTAATGTTTTAATGGTGTCAGGATCATTCCTCCTCCAATTCTTTGGTCAACTAAAAGTCTTCTAAGCAAAACTTGACTTAGATAATAATGTTAGCAAGGAATTAGGCAATAACAATGTTAGCATCCCTCAGGTAGAAGCCAAAGAGAAATCTGAGCTCCCCAAAATTATTTAGCTAAGATTTCCCTGACCATAGTTTTCTTGATTACATTAGTGATAGGTAAATCTCCTCTCTGTCAGTCCATAGTTTTATCTATAACCTGACTTGGTTTACCTGTAGTGTCTGTTTATCACAATTTGTCTCACAATTGGATGAATGAAATTATGGTTCTGCTTACCTAAGTTCTTTCAACTTTTATGATTGAAGGAAGCATGGAATTAGGATTTCTGTGATCCTGTGGCCATCCTGTCCCTGCCTCTTAGTGAAAGCATATAGCCCCTGAAATCTACTCAGGTTGATCCCTCTGATTAGGAGACATTGAGAAGAGTTTGTCTTCTATCTGGCTTCTATTTTTTTTTTTTTAGGTTTTTGTAAGGCAATGGGGTAAAGTGGCTTGCCTAAGGCCACACAGCTAGGTAATTATTAAGTGTCTGAGACTGGATTTGAACTCAGGTCCTCCTGACTCCAGGGCTGGTGCTCTATCCACTGTGACACCTAGCCACCCTATGGCTCCTATTTCTTAAAGGAATTCTATCAAACTCTAGTTCATTGAATCAGGTTATTTAATAAACTTTCTGCTGTTGGAATTATGCTTTAGTTATAAGAATGCTGGGCTTTAAACTTCAAAAGAAGAAATTCTGGAGGAGCATCATTTATCCTTTATTAATATTGTTGAATCTAGCTTTATGTGGCTAAAAAATTGTCTAATTCAAAAGTTTGCTTTAGAGGTCAGATAGACTACAGAGATGTTCCAAGGAGGCCAGGATGGCCACAAGAGGACGTGGGGGTCTCCAGGAGGGACTAGCAACTATGGGGTGAAAGTTTGCTGAGCCCTTTTCAGGGCTGCTCATCCACTTTAGGGTCCACCTTCAGGAAGCTGTCACATGTGCAGGGGCCACACCCTGGTACAACCATCCTGGCAGAAGGGCTAAGTTGGGCTGAGGGTAATGGATGGTTCTCAGACCCAATGGTTAGTTAGAGGGATGTCCACTCCAAGGGCATGAAGACTTCCCCTGGTGAAATGGGATGAGAACAATTTATTCCAACAGCCAACAAACTTGGAGCACTTCAGTGACATCAAGCATCCACTGTATCCCAGACCATCTCTATCTTGACTTTTGTCTTGCCATTGGATTTTGATGTCTCAGGGAGAGACAGTGATGACTGTGCAACTTTTGCCCCACTTAGATCCAATTTACATGTAGGTGGAGACAGCACCTGGTCAGGTCTTTAGCTTCCTTTGAAAACAAGGATGAACAATAGCTACAGGAGATCCCACCCAAAGCTTGTAACCCAACCTAGATGGACTTAGCTGCCCATATAAATTTCACACTGTCCTATTGGAGACTACCTCCCAGTCTAGGAGAGGTCATTGAGGTAGATGTCCTTGTCCCCGGCATGGACTCTGGATCATGTTTTCTGTATCATAATGAATAATAATTATATATACACATATAATGATGCACCCATACAAATACACATACACAGATAAACAAAGACTCCAGAGGGAATCTTGCTTGCTTTCTAGATCTGTAAAACTTCTGTGGTTTGTTCTCACGACTGATGCTAGATACCAAAGAACGTGCTGTAAAACGGTAAGGACCCAGGGCAAGATGGTGATAAGGCAAATTTGCAAGTATGACTCCAAGCTGGCTTACAGAGTCTTCACATTCTTTCACAATCATGAAAGAGGCTGTTTAGAAACAGCAATATATTTTTTATTTAATTTATTTCTCTTGAATTTTACAGTCTTCCCCTCTAATCTCGCTTCCCTCCCCCCTACCCCCACAGAAGGCAGTCTTTACATTGTTTCCAAACAGCAATATGCTTAATCATTAATATTATCAGATATATAAACTCATAATATTGGACTTGCTAATATATTTTTTGACCAATGAGTATTTTTGATTGCATATTTAGATATTTTGTTTATCTTAAACTTATCCTTTCATGTTCCCCAGTTCACCTAAAGGTCAGCATTAGAGTCCAAATAAAGCAGCTGCCCAATAAATCTTGGACCTTCAGAGTGACTAACTGATAACTCGGGTCAAACCTGATTTTATTGCTTGTATCACTGAAATTGCCAATTTTAGGATGGCTTTGGACATGGGAGTAGAAGTGAAAGGAGGGTCATAGAGGGGTAGAGAGGTCATTCCTCTCCCATTCTTACTTCCCCTCAGCCGGGAAAGGCCAAGACGTTAAATCCTTTCCATTTGTCTTTTGCTGCTCCACTATCAAGCTCATGTTTCCAAACATAGCCAGCCCACATATGAAAAGCATGTCTATGCCAGGCTGTCTTATGATTAGGTATTAATAGTACGGCTATTCACGGCTTTGTAGGAGAGGGAAGATCGCTTGGATGGCAATGAACATCTTCAGGCTGGTAACGCTCTTAAAATTTCCAACTTCAGTTCTATTTTAACAGATGCAAGAAAAGGTAAAAAGACAAGCCTGAGTTTGTAACGAGTTGTTTTTTTTTAAAGTAGAGTTTCAACGATTACAGGTTTCCAGTAATGCTTCAGATCTGAGCAGGTGAGACTTACTTTATATTCTCATGCATGCTGGTTGCTTCTGCTGGGTTTTTAAAGTGATACTTGCTAATGGAATATAAAATTTTTCTCGATGTGCTGGGCATAGGAAATACATCCTGGGAGAAGCTGCTACCAAGAGAGAGAAATACGCTCATTGGTCTTCGTTATTGGGGTGAAATGCTTTCCGTGTCTTACTAACAAGTACATATCCCTTCCTTCCTTACCCCCTTTTCAAGAGATTGACTACTAGAGAGGATAGAAGAGGGTTCAACCCTTGACACTGACATATACTAATGGGTGGCATTGGACAAGTTAACTCTGGGGGGCCCTCAGGCACAGATGAGTGTGGATTGGTGGAGGGAACATCTATGCCCAATGCAGTCTCAGGCTGGAGTAAAATTACGACAATGTGTTACTGAATTTTCTTTTATTTATATCATGATATAAGAACTGGAAGTGTAAATAAGGCGCCCGGCCCAGGTCATGTCAAAAAAATTCACATTGTTAGATATTCTGAATTTTTATTTTTTAGGTTTTTGCAAGGCAATGGGGTTAAGTGGCTTGCCCAAGACTACACAGCTAGGTCATTATTGTCTGAGGTCGGATTTAAACTCAGGTCCTCCTGACTCCAGGGCTGGTGCTCTATCCACTGTGCCACCTAGCCGCCCCCAGCTATTCTGAATTTTTAAGAGACTAAACTTGAAAGTCCAATCCTAGTTCTACAGGCAGAAGGATTTCCTAGTGTTCCTAGTAGAAAGGAATTATAACTTTCGTAACTGGGTCAGTGCATGGGATATATATTTATTGATGTAATAAAGATTCAAACATAGTCAGATTGATGATCAGAGTTGTCCCAAAGTGGAAGGAGTGTGTCAGGAGGCTATTTGTCACTGAAGGTCTTCCAAGAAGAAGCAGAGGAAGGACCACCAGTCTGGGGACTCTTGGGAGACTATATGGCCTTTGAGATCTTTTTCCAACTCTGATAGGTTTCTCTAAATGTTCCTCTTCATTTAAGGATCAATAAAGGGCCCCTGATTCTCTGCTGAAGAGGTGCTTTAAAAGTAGGAAATAACTAATTCAGAAAACAATATATAATAGACTCAGAATCCCATTTAGAAGTTTAAAAAAATTTAAAAATATATATATACTATATAGACTTTTCCCCCAGCATTTTCTTCAGTAATCAGGTCTTCCCCTGTGGCCATTTTCTCAAATGCAGCTGTAATTTGGAGTTCACAACTGAGAAAAAAGGAGAAACAATTTAAAGATTGCAGTTTAAAGCTATATACAACATCACATGACTACCTACCTCGCCGATGAAGACTGGGATGATGACGTTGCCACCCAGTTTGTCATTCAGCAGAGTCTACAGGATCTTTACAAGCCGGAGACCATACCACAAGCAGAGGGGAATGCGAGGTATTGGCATCCTCAATGGAGACACATTGAATGTGTTCCTTATGATGATACTTGGGATAGCTCATATTTGCATAGTACTATGACTTATGAGAGGTCGCTTGGCATAATGCAGACAGTTAGCCTTGAAGCCAGGAAGGCCAGGGGACAGATTTCTTCTCTGTCACATTAGCTTTAGGGCCTTAGGAAAATCATGCAGTGTCTCATACTCAAGGAAACCCTCTAAAGACAGAGTTTCTTCATCTTTTATTTTATGTCCTGGAGCCTTTTGGAAGTTAAGTAAAATGGAAGGAGCCCTTCTCAGAATCATGTTTCAAAATGCATTTAATACATCGGATTAGTCAATTAGTAAGCACCTACTATGTGCACCGTAATCACTCTGTGATTACAAAAGAAACCAATCCTATTGAAATAAGAGTTCAAGGTTTTTAAAAAAGTGATGGACTCCAGGTTAAGAACTCCTGTTCTAAGATGATAAATTGCAGTTAAGATAATACCCAGTATTGGTGGAGTTTCTTGAACTAGTGAAAGCACAGGACCTGTCCTCATCCTTGATGGTTTAACAAAGCAGAGGTTAAATGACCTGCCCAGGGTCTCACAGTCAGTATCTGTCTGTGCTAAGACAGACCTTTGGATCTCACATATCTTCCCATTCTTCCCCAACCCCACCGCACCACCCGTTTGGTAACTTTTTATTTATATTTTCCATTCGTTATTCGTTTAAAACCATTGACACCATAGATGTAAATGGTCATGGTACATGAGCGAGTGTATTTTAGTTTCTATTTTAGTTTTTGGTTTGCTTCATGCCTTAGTGTGTTAGTGCCTAGGAGCTGCTTAATCCTAGATCCCTAGATCCCTAATCTTTTCATTTCTTTTCTTGATAGATGTTTTCACCTCCCTTCCTTCTCCATCACTGGAATGGCAATTTCTGTCTTTTTTTTAATTTCCTTGTAGCCTCCATTGTTTTTTGAGTCTGGAATATAAGAAGATAATTGAAGCAATCAAGGCAGTTAAGTACCCTCCTCATTCTACTCTCGAGGGTCTGTGGTAAGGTATGGTTATAATAATTTAAGGAACTTTCTTTTCCTTTGCTACTTCCCTAAGCAAGATGGTGAGGACATACAGACACATGGAATACCCCCAAAGCATCCTGCAAACATGGGCTGTTCCTAGAGCTTAAGGCACCTTAGAGTTGACCACTTCCAGTCCTTTTGTTTTGAGATGAAGAAACTCGGGGCTCTGAGAGGTTGTCATGTAGTAGGTTCAGTCAGGTAATAAGCCTTTATTAAGCCCAGGCTTAAGGAGGTACAAAGAAAGGCAGAAGATCTCTGAACCCAAGTCATTACAACATACTTTTCCACCGTGTGTTGGACCTACCAAGGCTACCGACATCCAAACTCCATTTTTTCACCACATATACCTTGTGGTTGGAAGGCAATTGGCCAACTCAGTGAACAGTCTATTCAACAAATCCATTCACCCAGCATTTATTATCTACTTGCTATCTACAAAGTATTGTATACAGGATTCTTAGTCAAACAAAATGCAGTCCAAGGAGTTTGCTCCAGTAAGATGGAAAGAGATGGTCCAGGTAGATGGGCAGAAAGGTTTCTGCGCTAAGTCTGTTCAGGGAAGGGAGCATGAATCATGGCCCCCACATGCCAAAGGTGAGCTTGTCCTCTACAGGTGAGGAAGATGCCCTATCAAAGCTGTCGGAGCACTCTTCAGCATTTGAAGAGACGGATCAGACAGGCTGGCTCCCTTTGCATCATGCAGCAGTCCAATTAAACAAACACATCTTGGAACTCACACTGAAAGGTTAGCTGGTTCTCTTGGTCTCTCCTTCCCTGTCCTAGGAAGCCCCTGTGTTGCTTAACTCTTTTGTCCAATGGGATCTTTCAGGTTCACAACCCAGACTTTGGGAGCAAACTACTCAGAAAGGGGAGACGCCACTCTTCTTGGCAGTAGACAGATGTCTCGTGGAAAATGCCAACTTTCTTCTTGTCAATGACTGTGACCCCAATATTCAGAATGAAGAGGGTCATTCTCCTTTACTTATGGGTAAATGAAAAACCTTCCTTCCTTAGATCAGTGGTGACCTAACTCAGATTCCATGTTGATGGAGTGATGGATAGGCAAGTGGAGTGAAAATTGCTGGTATTGGTGAAGGATTTTTGACAGATTATACAAGAGAAGTTTTGAGGAATAGAAACAAGCTCCTATTGGCTTCTCGAGCACCATCACATAGATACTGGGTCAGACCCTCAGGACTAGGCTTTCCTTCTTTGCCCTTCCTTCTGTCACACTGGTCCCTGTCTCTTTGTCTATCTCCTGTAGGACTCTCTCTCCTTGAAAGTGCTTCCCCTGCTGCTCATGCCTCTCCTCTGACATTTACCTGCCTTTTATATTATATCTACCTAGTTTTAATCTTTTCAATTAGATTGTGAACTCCTTGAGGGCAGGGACATATCCTCAGAACTTAGCATAGCACATAGCAGGTTCTCAATAAATGCTTGGTGACTTGACTGGCCTTCTATGCTCTCCCTGACATTGTCTTCACTCCCCACTCCCATCATATTCCTAACACCACATTTTGTGTCTCCTATTAATTAGCAGGCATTTAGTACCATTACAATAGGTGGAGGTATAGAGACAAAAATGAAGTCTCTGTCCTCTGTTCTATTAGAAAACTAGTATGTCATATTATTTAATAAATACTCTGAATCTTTGAAAGCATCAAGATGCTCACTGGGGTTGATTCTGTTTCCTGACAGTGCTGGAGAAAGCTGTGAATTATATACATATGGTGGAAGGCGGAGGGTGGGAGACTTCCCTGGGGTGTGGCTATCAGGAGAGGAAGGGGATCATGGGCCACTCCATAAGGGGAATGCCCCAGTATGCAGCCAAATCTACAATGGCAAGAGAAGGCAGGCCTGGGCAGGGGAGGAAGGGCAGTATATTCTTTGCCTTCTAAATTTCCAAGCTGCAGGGCAGAAGGGTGGAACAAACTTTGGGGTGAAGCTACTAGGAGTTGGTGATGAACAAAGGAGGAAAGAGGAGATAAGGAATCCCTAAATGGTATTGTCAGTGCCAGTAAAATTTTCTGTCCTTTGCCAAAGCTCTGATGGCCCTAACTTAGTTAAAGATTTTGAACTTGGCTAACCACCTTCTAGAGAGGAGCATCTCCAAATTTAGTTTAGCTGATCCTTGGGTGGGATAAACCATTCAACACCTGGACTATAATTGATGTCCTACCAGTTCAGAAGGACCTTTCAGATAGCTTATACTCCACTGGTTTAGTTCTCAGGAGCTGTTGTCGCCACACATCAGAAGATTTGAGTGTGTTTGGGAGGGGAGGGAGTAAGTATCTGGCAAAGGCCTAAGATGCACCACAATGATGGGCTAAAAGCTTTTTGTAAACATTATCTCCTTTGATTCTCTCCTTGTGAATTATTCCTATTTTTACAGGAGAGGAAACAGAGGCAAATAGAGGCTAAGTGATTTACCCAGGGTCACAACTAGTAGTGTCAAATCACATTTGAACTTGGGTCTGCCCGCCTGTAGGCCCAATGGTCTAGCTATCACGCCAGTAACCTGTGAGTGACTTGGTTCTGTATTTGATCTTCCAAACAAAGCAAGCCACTGAATGACCAGAAATGGGGCTAAGGTTTGTTCTCCTAGGCTTTGACTTCTGTTTGGGAAGGATAACTTTCTCCTCTGCTCTCCTAGCTGTCAAACACCATTCCTATGACATGGCTTCCATGCTGATCACCTTTGGAGCCAAAGTCAATTTGTGGTGTGCCAACAAGAGGACTGCGTTGCACGAGGCTGCCCGGCTGGGCAGGAAGGACCTGGTGAACCTCCTGCTGCATTCAGGGGCTGAGCCCGACCCACAGAGCACCTATGGATTCACACCACTAGCTCTTGCTGCCCAAGGTGGGCACACAGAAGTTATGCAACTCTTACTACAAAAGGGTAAGTAAGCAATTTGGGGTGTGGTGACTCCCTCCACCAAGGCATAACTCAACCTATGACTTGATAGAGAGTTGCCTGAGGCCAGTTGAAATAAAATGGTTTTCCCAGCCAGGGTGACCTAATTAGGAGCTCTGAGAAGTGCAACTTGGACCTACCTCCAGTCATTATCATTTTAGAGCTGGAAGGAAGCTAGAAGGAACATTTAAGTCTCATGGTCCTCATTTTACAGATGAAGAAACTGGGCACAGTGACCCCACCAGTGTGTCTTCCTGGTTCCTACCTCAAGGATGAGAAGAATAAGCTTCTTGAGGACAGGGATTGTTTCCTTTTTTTGTTTGCATTCTCGCGGCTTAGAAAACTAGCAGATTCTATTAGGTGTTCCATAACTAGCCATTGCTCGATTAACAGGCCCATTTAAACATGGACCAACTGCGCCTTATCCATGATCCTACAATTAGCACATACCTGAGGAAAGATACTTCAAAAAAAAGAAAGGAAGAGAATTCTGTGTGTGCATAAAGTAGGTGACATATCATCGTGGGAATGCTGGAATAAAAGAAAATCCTCTTGTTTCACCGAGGTTAAAGCCTGGGCATTCTTTTTTGCTTAGGGTTGTCTCCAGATTGCCCTGTACTTACTCATGTCTCAGCTTAGCATGACTTCCTCCATCCTTTCTCCTTATTCAACACCCCATTCGCCCTTTTAAGAATGGAGTAACAGAATTTGAGATCTAGAAGGGACCTTATTTGTAAGGCCCCTCTCATGCAAATGAATTACTGGCTTTAGATCTAAAAGAGCTTAGAGGTCATCAAGACCAACCCCCTGGTTTTACAGATGAGGAAACTGAAGCTTAAGTGTTGAGGCTAAATGAATCAAGGTCATATGGTGGGAGAGGTGGGGTTTGAACGAAGATATTTTGACTCCCAATCCAGAGGTCTTTTTTACAGTATCACTTGCCAGTTTCATTATCTCATGAATGAAGGAGCTGAGGCCTAATTCATTACAAATTAAACCTCACAGATATGGGACACTTGGCTTGGCTCAAGGAGAATATGACAAAGGGAGCATTGGATTTAATCCGGGAATTTAGGCTAATAACTCTGTTCTGCTCCTGACCAAATCACCTTATCTCTGGTTCCTTCTATAGAAAATGATAGGATTGGATTAGCTCAAGAGTCCTTAAGTTTTCTTGGGGAACTGCCCCATTGGGCCCTTTCTTGTAAATGCACAAAGTCACCTACACACCATTACAGTGATAGCAAACTCAAGTCAACAAGTTTTTCTAAAACAAGTAGATGGATCTCAAGTTAAGCGCCCCCTGGGCAAGATGGCCCTTCTAGCCCTTTCCTGCTCCCCAAAACAATCAGGACTTAGTGGTGGAGAAAATGGGGTTATACCCTAGGTTCTCCTCAGTCCTAGAGCCGTGCTGTTCAGCTGAGGTATTTGTAAAGTGCTTAGCACTGTGAAGTGTCTGGCATCCAGTAGGCCCTTAAAAAATGATTGTTTCTGGCATATTCTAGGACGCTTCCCCTGCCCCTAATGTGCCCCATCCCAGCACAATGAAAAGATGGCTTGGTATGGAGTCTGAGGCTGGGGTCAAATACCATTCCTTTTCTATTTTGGACAGGTCACCGATTCTCTCTGGGCCTCAGGTTCCTCCTCTTCTCAGGGAAGCAAGGACCATTCTAGCCTAAAAGCTATAAACCCATAACCTCAGAGACTAGTCCAACCCATACCAGATCTAGAATCCCCTCTACAACCTACTCGACAAGAAAGTGGTGACCCTTGACTTGAAGACCTCTCCTAAGAGCAAGGAGCCCGTTTCCTCCACAGCTGCCTCTCATTGCTGGGGAGTTCCTCCTTCTCTCAGCCCAAATAGACCTCTTTCACCTTTCCACTCATTTCTGCCACTCAAGTGGAACAAGCCTTCTAAGCCTTCCTGATCCACTCTCCCGTACTCAGCTCCCCTCCCTTGCAGCCATTCTTTTGGCACTCAGTCCTTGTCCATGGTGCTGCCTTTTCTCCCAACTAGAATGTAAGCTGAGAGAATCGCCTTTGCAGTCCCAGAATTTCAAAATCAATGCATTCCAAATTGAAAGGAAAGCAGGAAACTGGGAATAAAATGTTATAGCAAATTTCTGTGATAAATATGGGATACAGAACCAAATTTATAAAAATTAGAGCACCCAATTTTCAGAAGAAATCAAAGCTAGCAGTCAATGAAAGTGTTCTAAATCACTACTGATTAGAAGAAATGACAATTAAAATAACTCTAAGGTATTATATCACATCTAACAGATTGGCTAATATTATAGAGAATGACAAATGCTGGAGAGGATATGGGAAAATTGGGGCAATAACACACTCTTGCTGAAATTGGGAACTGATTCAACTCCATTCTGCAGAACAATTTGGAACTATGCCCAAAGGCCTATAAGTCTGAAGGCAACAAGCAATACTCTTACTGGGTCTGTGTTCCAAAGAGATTAAAGAAAAAAGGAAAAGGACCTATTAGTACAAAAAAGTCATAGCCGTTCTTTTGTGGTGACAAAGAATTGGAAATCGTGGGGATGCTCATCAATTGGGGAATGGCTGAGCAAGTTGTAATGTAAGATTGTGATGGAATACTATTGTCCTATAAGAAATGGCTTCAAGGGTGGTTAGGTGGCACAGTGGATAGAGCACTGGCCCTGGAGTCAGGAGTATCTGGGTTCAAATCCAGCCTCAGATACTTTCTAATTACCTAGCTGTGTGGCCTTGGGCAAGCCACTTAACTCCATTTGCCTTGCAAAAACCTAAAAAAAAAATGGCTTCAGAAAAACCTGTAACGAGCAAAACAGGGAACATTATACACAGTAATAGCAATATTTTAAGGACAATCAACTGGAAAAGATTTAACTCTGATCAACATAATGATCCAAGGCAATTGCAAAGGACCCATACTGAAAAATGCTAGAGAGAGAATTGATGAACTCTGAAAGCAATTTGAAGTATATTTTTAAAGTAGTTTTATGTTTCTTGCATTCTATTTATTTTCTGTTCATTTATTTGTCTTATGCCATGACTAATATGGAAAATCAGGTGGCGTGACTTCACAAGCAGAATGCATGCTATGTTGCTTGTCCCCTCAATGGGTAATTGAGGGGCAGGAGGAAAGAGAAAATTTGAAACTTAAAATAAAAAAATGTACTCCTAAAATTCATAGTGCCTTTCCATGATAGATGTTCAGTTTTAATGAGGATAAATAGTTGAGGAGGGGGAAAGCTGCAAAAAACCTCTTGGGGTTCTGCATCAAAAAGCTCCAAATAAACTTTGTCTTCCTTCCCAGGAGCCAATGCTCTCTCACAGGCTTCAGATGCTTCATCCATTTTGCTTGAGGCGGCTGCTGGAGGAAATCCGGACTCCCTTACTCTCCTTTTGGAATATGGAGCGGATGCCAATGTACCCAAGAGTTCAGGCCACTTGCCTATTCATGTAGCTGCTGATCGAGGCCATTTATTGTAAGTCCAAATAGTATTAGTATCATTTAAAATTCAATGAGTATGCTTTGCAGTGATGGTTTCCAGTTCATTAATTCAATTCAAATTGATTTGATTCAATCACATTAGGTCCAGTTTAATTCAACCAACATTTGTTAAAAGCCTGTCATGTGCCAGGCACCAGAAATGAAAACAAAAACAAAAATATTCTTGCTCTTCAGGAGTATATATTATATTGGGAAAGAGCATGTTGGGAGCCAGGGTCTCTAAGCTGTTTGACAGTTGCAGAACAACACCAGAAAAGTGAAAACAAAGAATAGGGTGTCCCAAAAGTCTGGGTGCAATTATGTTTCTTATAGGTTTTTTTTTTTTTTTGCAAGGCAAATGGGGTTAAGTGGCTTGTGCAAGGCCACACAGCTAGGTAATTATTAAGTGTCTGAGACCAGATTTGAACCCAGGTGCTCCTGACTCCAAGGCCGGTGCTTTATCCACTGAGCCGCCTAGCTGCCCTGCAATTATGTTTCAATAACTTCAAAAGTATATTATCCAAAAGGGTAATGAGTTATTTTTAAAAAAACAATGCTATGCTTATTAAAATTCAGCATAACCATCATCGTTTATACATTACGCTAGTCTATTTTTGAACTCTGTAAAAATTTACCTCAGCTGGTAGTGACTGAATTACATTTGTAGGCCTGGGCAGAATCCCTGAGAAAGATAAGATGCTAAGGAGGTAGAATTGACAAGATTGAGCATCTGATTCGATAGAGGGAGATGAGGGAAGTGAACAGTTGAGAATGTGGATGCCTAGGACAGAGTTACATCTCAGGGAATCTTTATAAGAATTCCACAAAGGGAGTAAAGACTGTTAACAATACAGAACTGTGGTACCTAAGGCCACCCATGATGGAAGTGGGAGTTTACTTTCGCCTTGTCTCTGCATCTTCTTGTGGGAAAGTGTTTTCTAGACTTTGGAGGAGAATGCTTTGTACCAACTCTACCATTTTCTAAAACTCCTTTCTAAAAGCAAATTAACTCAGGCTTTCTGATTAGAGTGATGGGAAGCATACCAGATTGGGGTTTGTGAACATGCCAGAAAACCCTCACCCTGATAGGATTCCCATAGAAGTAGTGATTGCCTTTTGTGGTGACCCCACAGGGGCTGCTACAAATGAAAAGAAAATACCAGTGCTTCCTATGTACCTAGGATTGTGTTTCACATTGAGGTGAAGATAGTCATTGTCCCCAAGGAACTGACATGAAAATGGGGGAGACCATCATATAAGGAATGATGGACAGCCAGTTGGGAAAATCACAGGGATGGTAAGTAGAACCAGAGGGGCATACCCTTTCTAAGAGAATATGATGGGACTGACCCAATTTAAGCACGTCCCAGATTATTACTGGGGGCTCTGATAGTTTTCAGCAATTTGTGGACAAAATAGTGGGTGATATGGCTTCATTGTGGATGGGAAAATGTTGGAAGAGGCCAGCAAAAAACAATTGTACCCACTTTTGGGACACATTCTTTGTTTTTCACTTTTCTGGGTTCATGCTGTTTTTCCCAATATAATATATGCTCCTGAAGGGCAAGAATATTTTTGTTTTTGTTTTCATTTCTGGTGCCTGGCACATAATAGGCCCTTAACAAATGTTGAATTGAAGTGGACCTAATGTGATTGCATCTGTACTTCAAAAGTAACTACAGTTGGCTAGTAGTTAGGTGGTGTCATAGGTAAAATGTTGGACCTTGAGTTAGGAAGACTGGATTCAAACCCAGCATCAAACATTAGCTATATGATCCTGGTATCATTACTTAACTGGTTTGTGTTTCCTTATACATAAAATGGAATAACACCTCTTTCGCAGGTTGTTATGAGGATCAAATGAGGAAATAACTTTTAAAGAATGACTAGTATATAGCATGTTCTTAATAAATGCTGTTCCCTTACTTAAAGGTGGTAGTCAACATAACCATTTTGTTTATGCATCAATCAAATATGTGGGTCATATAGTAAGTCAGTGGGGAGAGAATACTGAGCTCCCAAAGGCAGAAATGTTTGTTACCTGGTTATATCCAAAGAAATATTATGAACTGAACATATTTCCATGATTTGGTGATTATCAAGATTTACAAAATCTATGCCTTTGTTGAAAAGTCTTTTAATGATTATTTCCCTGAAGGATCACTGGGAGATATTAAAAGCAAAAAGGGAAATTCAAACAGCATTCCCAACAGAAGAAATCTTTCAGACTTGATGCACTGACTCCCTTCTGAGTTAAAACATCCTGAAGGATTAGATTATCTGCCATCTATGTGCATGAGTCATGATTTAAATAGATTAAAATTAGCCTTTTGGGTACCTGGATGTTTTCTGATACCCCTAAGCCTTCTAAGATGAGCCAGTGACTGGAGTCTCATTTATTTTCTTTTTTTTTTTTTGTTTGTTTTTGTTTTTTTTAGATTTTTGCAAGGCAAATGGGGTTAAGTGGCTTGCCCAAGGCCACACAGCTAGGTCATTATTAAGTGTCTGAGGTCGGATTTGAACCCAGGTACTCCTGACTCCAAGGCCGGTGCTTTATCCACTACGCCACCTAGCCGTCCCTCATTTATTTTCAATAAAGGATTCATTGATCATGAGAGCCATCTGCAAATTGGTGTTCTTGGCCTTGAAGTGGGCTCCCTTTGAAGTTCCAAAAAATGATATTTGCGATATGAACCAAAACCAACTGATCCTTATTCTGACAAATACCAAGTTTGATAGACTAGCCAGGAGTAGGGGTCTAGTCTCACCAACTAAGAAGTCAGCAGATAAGACTCTCCTACCAGTCTTGTGTCTCAGAGGACCCAATGCCTGAGCTTAGTTAAACCATTATATATTGAGTTCTATGCACATGCTAAACACTAGATTAAACTCTTCAGATAAAAATACAAAGCATTAAAGATGTCCTCATGAGTCCAAGTAGATGAAGCCTGCCGGGCCATTTTTGAAATAGTGGTCTGGGCAAGGCAGTCATTAAGAGAGTGGGGTTCTCAGGGATGGGGTTTTGTCAAGGGTGGGAAGGTGAATGGTGAGAAGAGAAATCCAGAAAGTGAGTCAAGGCATGAATGACACATAGTCAATCAAAGCTAAAGGTGATTTGTAAATCTAAAGGAGCCAGGGCCTCAAATTGAGGAACCCTGTACCAGTCCTTCATATCCCCTTGAACAAGAGATTGAACCACTAAGGAAGAATTAGGCTTGGCTAACTCATCACAGGTGGAAGAAGTTGGACCCAGTGAATGGAATGGGACAGTAAAAGTATTGTGTTAGGTAGAAGACAATTCCTCTCCGTAATCACAAAACTACAGGCTAACATTGGATTTAGTAGCCAAGAGGTCACTCTAGCTCTGGTGGAATAGGTTTTACTGTCCCTGAATATTAGGTACCACATAGAAAAAGTTTAAGACCTGAGTCAAGGAAAAGATGCCGTGAACTCATTCATCTGGAGCAGCAACACTGAAACTTGTCAGCACAGAGTTCTTGTCTCTGGAAGGGAATTGGAAGATTAAACAGCTGTCTGATGGTAATGGACCATATTTTTGTTGTTCATTTGTTTCAGCTGCATCCAATTCTTCATGACCCCATTTGGGGTTTTCTTAGCAAAGATCCTGGAGTGGTTTGCCATTTCCTTCTCCAGTTCATTTTACAGATGAGGAAACTGAGGAAACAAGGTGAAGTGACTTGTCCAAGGTCACACTGCTAGTCAGTATCTGAGGTCACATTTGAATTCAGATCTTCCTGACTCTAGGCCTGGAGCTCTACCACCTTGCTGTCCTCATGAACTTTACCCTAGCATATATGCCATGGATTGAAGCTTGATAGTATTTTGGAATATGATTGGGAATTTTTCTTTTTGTTTCCAGAGCATTAAAAATTTTGGTCCCTGTAACTGATTCTGTTGCCATTAAAAGAAGTGGGATCAGCCCCCTTCATTGTGCAGCAGCTGGAGCACACTCACAATGCCTTGAGTTCCTTCTTCAAGTCGGGTTTGATGCTAACTTCATGCTCGACCAGAAAATTCGCAAACACTATGATGATCAAAGAAAGTCAGTCCTGTATTTTGCTGTATCAAATGGTGATGTCTCCTCAGTTAAGCTGCTTTTGAATGCTGGGGCGCTGCCCAATCAAGACCCGGTCAACTGCCTCCAGATAGCCCTGAGAATGGGAAACTACGAGCTGGTAAGTCTGCTGCTCCGCCATGGAGCCAATGTGAACTACATCTGTCGAGTGAATCCTTTGCATTTCCCATCAGCTTTGCAGTACACGTTCAAAGATGAGATCATGTTAAGGCTGCTGCTGAACTATGGGTACGACACAGAAAGGTGTTTTGACTGTCCCCATGGAGATAAAGTTCATTCCCGCTACACCTTTGAAGGCTGGACCTCAACGGTTATCCGAGATACACTGGTAAGGACTTGGGATGAATGATGTTACTTTTTTGTGGATTTGTGTATGTACAGATCTTCACATATAATTGGAAACAAATGATCCCCACAGATAGGCCTTATTGAAGAAACAGTGCAAACACCTCCATCAAGGCCTCTGAGTCACTGAAAAGCTGTCTTACAGGGCAGAATTATGACTCAAATGGATGTTCTGCCTGTGACGACCACTCCTGTTTTACAGGTCTTTAAAACCTCCACATGTATATAAAGTGCCACATACACATTTGCATGTTATTTAGTAGCAATTTATTTATATACTCATATGTGAAACTGGTTCTGGCTTGAGCCAGAACTAATTCTCATGCTCAAGGACCTTAAGACATAGATTTGGAGGCAAGTAAAAAGATAGGCCCTTCAGGCCCCAACTTTTAAGTCCAAAGTGGAGATGGAGATGGTAACATTCAGAGTATAAAAATGACAGAACTGGATAATTAAAGTCATTTTATTTTATCCTTAAAGACTGTATTGGATGTTGGTGTACATTATCTCATGGGCTGGGACAATGTATGTTCCTGAGCTCTTTGGGCTCTATGATAGTCTTTAATGAATTGTATAGGGTCACTTCCTCCTCCCCCATGGTGTAGCCAGGACAGTCTTGCACGGGCAAGATGATGAGAGATCAATTCTCACTTATATTACTATCAGCCAATCCACTCTAGGTAAAAAGAGAGTTCTCCTAATAATTTGGTAGAAAAAAAAATACCTTAATGGTTCTCTTCCAAAATGGTGGCTTCATCCATACATCAAAATGGCTTAATTTATCTTTAGAGAAAATCTCATCTGAAATCGCTGATTAAAAAAGTCAGGCAATTTACAAACCAGGAGATGTGCTTATCAGAGGTATACACCATTGTCATGAAAGCATCCAGCAAAGTACAACTTGGATTTCCTGTGAATGGTGAGGTCCTCTTAGATGTTTCTGTTTGAAGATGACATTTTAGGACAGAGATGGCCTGTGCTGTAAATGCTCATCAAATATTTTCTATTATTCCACTGACAGGGAATCCACTGACTATCTACCATAATTCATTTTATAGATGTTGATATGGAGGCACCTTGTGGTCTCTCCTGTAGAACAGCACTGATCACCAACTCAGTGTTATTCTCTTCCTCAGTTCTGTGAGGTGATCACTCTGCCTTGGCTGCAACACCTCTCGGGTAAGGTCATTCAGGTGATGCTTGACTATGTTGACAGAGTTCAGATCTGCTCCAAGCTAAGAACAGTACTCCAACAACAGGCATCGTGGTCAGAAATCAATTCAGTACTGAGTAAGTACTAGGGCTGGTCCATCAAGAGTATTGTTGGCACCTTTTTTTTTTTTACATTAAGAACCACTTGTTTCTTCAGTTGAAAATTTGATGTGTAGACAAAAAGACAAACCTTGCTTTTTTTAACTAGTACCCCTTTTCTCAGAACCCAAAGTAACATCAGGATGCCTTATGAATAGTATTTCTACCTTTTCCTACATACATTAAGGTTCAGTTAGGGGGTTACAGCAATTGTCCACCTTTAAAAAATAGTCTGGGAGATGTGTAACAAATAGTTGCAGTGATTCAATAGGGGTAGAACATGAAGAGACTGTAGAAACTGATACTAATAGTCTTTCCAAATTTAAATTCTTGAGTCACAGGGTCATCTTGCCTTCTCATTTTCTTGGTGATTTTTGGGTCTTAGCATGTAATGAGGTCAGGCCTTTACTGTGAAGTCCTTAAGAACTATGGTTAAAACCATTAACTGCTTTTGGTTCTCACATGACAGGCTACTTTATTTGACCAAGTTTTGACCAAGGTGGACAGAAATGAGAAGTGAAAAGCATCATTCTCCACTGCTAAATGATATTCATTTAGAAGTCAGTTTAAAAGAAGAAAAGCTCAGTAACTTTTACATTCTTAGGTTTTTGTCAATTGAACCCTAAGTTCATCCAAAGATAAAGCAAATATTTCTTTGGGGACAATTTACTGTTTTTCTTTCTTCATTTTAGCAAACCCTCGTTCCCTAAAACATCTTTGTCGTCTAAAGATTCGGAAATGCATGGGACGTTTACGTCTACGTTGCCCTGTCTTCATGTCATTTCTTCCATTACCTAACCGACTGAAAGAATACGTACTTTACAGAGAGTATGACCTTTATGGACAAGGATGTTTAACAGGGACCTGGTAACAAATACTTCAGAGAAGAAAACTTCAGTTTTGGAGCTAGGTTCCTTAAAAAAAAAGGGGATACTATTTATTTTCTCTTCTGGTTCTATCTAGGATGTGGACATTAGCCCTCCTTCCCTCGTCCAACCCTATTTCCATGTATAGCTGATAGTAGATATACAAAATACACTTATGATGAGTGATATTTTTCAGTCTGAGGAGTTCATATGTAAATTCTCTCCAATAACTGACCAAAGTCAATCTAGTCAGTAGGTCCCAGGGAGCTGTCAGAATCACATGGAAGTTGAGACTTGCCCAGTGTCACACATGGGATTACAGAGTAGACTTGAATCCATGTTTTCTGGACCATAAACCCTGCACTCTATTCTGATCATCTCCACACTGAATTTATGGTAGACACAAAGTTTTAGGAATGGAAACATTACCATTTTCAACTCAGTGGAAATCTTTCCAAAACTATCCATCCATTTTTTGGTTTTTAGTAAAGAAGGTCTTCTCAAGATGGAATTCTTTTTTTTGTTTGTTTGTTTCTTAAATTTATTTAAGGGGCAATGGGGTTAAGTGACTTGCCCAAGGTCACACAGCTAGGCAATTATTGTCTGAGGCTGGATTTGAACTCAGGGTCAGTGTACCACCTAGCTGCCCCCAGTTGGAATTCTTTAATGACTGACCTTGTGACTTATTTTTAGCAAGTTCTTACTGTATAGTGTTGGCAGATGAAGAATGTGACAGGATGAAGTTAGGTGACTTGTGTCTAAAAAGCTGTGGACGAGTCACTTCCTAGTCCTCCATTTTCTTAACTGTTAAAAAAAGGGAATGAGATGATCCCTAAAGTCCGCTTCACTCTGACATTTCCACTTCTGGCCATTTACATTCGTTTTCAATTCAAACCCCAGATTCATGCATGATTATAGACAAGCATTTATCAAATGCCTATTGCATGCTCTCCCTAGGTGCCAGGGATCCAAATAGGAGCCATTGGGCTGCCAGCAGACATGAGTGGCAATGTCATTGCACTGAGGGCTCAGGGAAAGAAGGCAGAGCTGTCAGGAAGGCAAAAGGCTGGTGATCAATGTCCTCATCTGGGGAAAGTGCTTTGTAAATCTGACATTGTTTAAATGAGGCAAGAATTTGATTCTCTGGGGTTAGTTAGAATGTATACTTCCCTTAAAAACCAAATCAAAAACTTTCTAGTCATTAGCTTTCTTTAATAAGGAGGGATTTTGTTAAGGTTTTCAAGTTAATTGAAGTTTTAATGTAAATGTCCTTTATACAAGATGCTAATATAGAAAGTAAGCTGTGTTTTAAATACAAATGAATTTTAATAAAACGTGGTAACATTGTCAAATTCCTTTTTTTTTCTGGGGTGGGGGTGGGAGGAGGGAGGAAGGATTGGTGGGGCAAGTGACTTGCCCAACATCACACAGCTAGTAAGTATCAAGTGTCTGAGGCCAGATTCGAACTCAGGTCTTCCTGAATGCACTGCACCACCATTGTTAAATTTCTAATGACACTACTTGGACAGATACTATTCACGGCTGGGCATACAGAGATGTTCAGATAACTGGTCATTTATTGAGAGAGACAATTAAAGCATTTAATTAAATTACCTAAATAATGTATATTATTAATGCGTATCTTAAAATATCAACTTCTATAAGGAGAAATTTAGGTTATTCATCATTTTACACGCATCCCAACAGTATCCTCTTCTGGTTAGGCTAGTATTCAGACAAAACATCAATATTCTGATATAAAGGTAAAATGTTAGAGAACCAATTCCTTTCCAAATTTATATTTTAATGGCAATTTAGTAAATGATTGCCCTCTAGAACCCTGTGCTCATATGGTGTACACTGCCTCATGTACAAAGAATGTTTTTGAGAGCACATGCTTAATTTAGTGATAGTCTTTTACAAAAACATTCAGAGGAATAATGGGCATTAAGTTTTCTTAAGTTATAGGGTCAGATATATACGCATATATATATATACACTACATAGATACACCTAAACACAATCTATATTAGTTAAATTACATCAGTAAAAACTATTCCCTTTGTTCCCTGACCCTTCCAAAAGTTTACAAACCTTAGAAAATAGAGGACTATCCCACACAAATCAACCCTAACCCTTTAAGAAGAATGAGATGTCATTTACCAAAAGAAATGACAAATATAGCACATGGAAATTCTATGCTGGTGTAAACATTTACCTGATCCTTTAGAATAGAGCAAGCCAGGATGCTGCTGGAAACAGATCAAAATGTAATTAGGAAATGTTTTCATATAAAAATACAATGCAACATAGATAATGTCAATGTGTGGTTGGCAGAGATGGGTTTCTCTTTGTATTTGACCTACTGCTTTAAAGTATGGCTATTCTTTAGAAAGTGCTTGGTTATAGCAAGAACAAAATGGTGGTAAATGTAAATGTCAAATCTAATTATTGAAAGATGTCACTTTTCTCTAATAAGGACATCTTCTTATTGAATGGATCACATTCCTGAAAAAGCAATACTTGGAATAATGTGTTGTTAACAGAACAAAAAAGCTCAAATCTTTAACAATGTATGTCATTTGAAAGCACTTAGCTCCAATACAAATATTTAAATTCTTTTTTTTTTTTAAAGATTTTTCAAGGCAGTGGGGTTAAGTGGCTTGCCCAAGGCCACACAGCTAGGAAATTATTAAGTGTCTGAGGTCGGATTTGAACCCAGGTACTCCTGACTCCAAGGCCTGTGCTCTATCCACTGTGCCAACTAGCCGCCCCCAAATATTTAAATTCTATTAACCAATTTCAAACCCCAAATTATTATATAAACATATATTTTTTAAAATAATTAAAATTCAAACGATAAATTCAAATTCAAGTGACCTAATTCAAATGGTGTATTACCTTAGTCCTGTCAGCAATATTTTATATCTATTTTTACAATATTAAAAAAATCTCAAGGTCACCATTATCTTATAAACAATCCCAATTTTTAAAGGGAAATTTTCCATGATTTTTTTAAGTTTTTTTTTGCAAGGCAAACGGGGTTAAGTGGCTTGCCCAAGGCCACACAGCTAGGTAATTATTAAGTGTCCGATACTGGATTTGAACCCAGGTACTCCTGACTCCAGGGCCGGTGCTTTACCCACTGTGCCACCTAGCCGTCCCTATGATTTTTTAATTATTGAAAACTGATGAAAATTAGCAATAAAAGAATCTACCATTACAAAACTTTGCCCATGTCACATTACAAAATCACCTGAACATTTTTGTACATGGACTTGTTCTCATGTTAGCTCTTCATATACATAGCAAATTATCTTAATCACAAGTAACTGCTTAAAAATGTAATAAAACTCTGATTTCCCCACAGGTGCTTTTTTTTGGGGGGGGGGGGTTAAGTGGCTTGCCCAAGGCCACACAGCTAGATAATTATTAAATGTCTGAGGCCGGATTTGAACCCAGGTACTCATGACTCCAGGGCCAGTGCTCTATCCACTGCGCCACCTAGCTGCTCCTCCACAGGTGCTTCTTAATAATCAAGTATTTAAATCACAACAATGAAAGATGAGCCACCATTTTTTTTTTAAGGTTTTTGTAAGCCAAATGGGATTAAGTGGCTTGCCCAAGGCCACACAGCTAGGTAATTATTAAGTGTCTGAGACTGGATTTGAACCCAGGTACTCCTGACTCCAGGGCCGGTGCTTTATCCACTATGCTACCTAGCAACCCCAACCATTTCTTAAAATTGGAATTTTAAATGCTTACCATAACAGAGTTCTTTTGGCTATCTAAAGGAAGCACAGCTGAGCCTGAGCTATTAAATGAAACAAGAACAAAAACAAAATCAATGACATGAACATGAATCAAAGTAATCCAATGGATGCTTCAGATGTTTAGAATTTAAAAGAAAAATTTCTACTATATTTGAACTCCCAACATTTTTAGAACTGTTAATTTCTTTGTTAAAAGAGAATTCTCATATATTCTCATTTTTTAATTAGCCATCTATTCCCTTTTCTCTTTACCTTTTTAACGTAGGTCAAAAAAAGCCTTTTAAAAATTAATGAAATTTTATGTTTCTGTTATAAAAATCCATTGGAGTAGAGCTGTTTTAGTATGGCACAACACTGACTTCAGGCACTATTTTAAAGATGCTGCTGTATCCAATTTTAGTATTTGACAATAATAAAAAGGAAAATTTATATTTAGCTTCCAACTTTTTTTTAACTTTTGGTATAAGAGTAGGTGTTAATATGAAGAGGGTTCTAGGGTCTTAGAAATTTTCTGCTTAACGTTTTCCATATTTCTTTAGGATGTGGATCGTTCTTGCTTGCATTTTTAATCATTACAAACATTAATCTAGAGAAAATACCTTAAATCCTAATCTTATTATCACCAGGATTCAATTACATAAATCTCTTAAGCACCAACTCCATACAAGGCATCTATATTGCTGGGGGTAGAAAGACTGAGATCCTAAAGCCCTCCCTTGTCAACTAAGACACATCAATGACAGAGAGAATTTGATGACCCTGAGGGAAGGGTTCAGGTCAAGGGGCAGAAGCAACAGGAACAGAGAGACCAGAGGAAATAAGTCATGAAGGTGAAGCTAGAGTTTGGTCTTCAAACAGAAGGTCTTCAGTATAGAGATCAGTTGGGGGCAGTGGATGGGAATTGATATGGTGAGATTAACAGAGAATAATCTAATTTGGTTAGAATGTAGACTATATAAGAAGGGAGTAGTATATGATAAAGGCTGAAAAAGTATGCTGGAACCACATAATAAAGGACCTTGAATAGCAAGACCAGAAGTCTGCATTTGATTCAGGATTCTGGCAATAGGGAGGTTTGAGGACATAAAAGTGAAATGATCAGCTCAGTGCATTAAGGAGACTTCTGGGAACACAGTATGAATAAATGAATGAGGAAGAGATTGAAAGGAGACAAAAAGCCCAGTTAGCAGGATATTAGTCATTTAGGCCAGAAGAAATGAACTAGTCAAACAGAAGAAATTTGATTGAGATAAAGTCCTTTTACAATGATCAGAAACAAATATATATTTTCACCTCTCAGTTATCTTCAGTATAGCAAGGGCTGCAATCATCCAGGATAGCAACTAATTAAAAAATAATTTTTATTCAGCTTTATAGTTTTTTTTAAATTTACATTTAAGATATGGGTTTGATATCATAAAATTGACAATACTTCAGAAGAAAAGTGAGACCATATTGTAGGGATTCAAGAAAAACAGGAAAAGCATCTACCTTCCTCATTTTACTCTTCCCAATTCAAAGGGATACTGTATTAAGTTAAAAAAAGTATTATTTTACCACTCATTTTTATCAGCTTACACAAACTTTCCCTTCTTGCTGAAATCTTCCCTTGTTTCTTGTTTTTAAAGAATTTCCCTAAAGGTTATAGAGAGACTGCACCTGAAATAAGAATAAATGGAAACAATCTATGATGTAAAAAAAGGATTTAAGCAGAATACGCACTATTTATCAATAATGACTTAAGAGCAAGATTTGAACAACTTTTGAAGTGAAGAATTAGTTCAAGTTGATATTTATACCACTTTTTTATATAAATAGTAAGCCATATCATATCCTCAAATAAATTCAACCATATGAACCAGCTTTAGATTTTTTTTTTAAACTAAATATCTTGGTAACATAAGTTGACAATAAGCATTAAATAAGATAAAATTTCCACTTGGCACATGGACAGAGAAAAGAAAGGCCTATAAAGATCTGATATTATGTGTTCTAGTGATCAGAGAAAGCAGTAACCTATACACTGAGTGAAAGACAAAACTGAACCCCTCTAGTTTAATTCTGGAAAAGCTGCATTTTAAAGATTAGAGTTTTCCCTTGTGAAATTTCAGATTGTTATTGGAAATTTAACTTTTGACCAAATTCACAAATGGACTAAATTTCTTAGTACATTTAATTTGCTGAGTGAGATTCTTAAATTTAAGAGAAGCGCTATTTGTCAGAAACATTAATAATTGCAAAAAATAAACATCTGACATGTAGAAAATTGCTATTATTTATAACCATGGCAGAGAGCCAAAATCAGTTTCCTTTTTCCATTTTTCTAGACCATACCAGACTTTACAAGATGTTTTTGAATCCTATGCATGTGGAATAGAATTATTTACAATAATTAGTGCAAATATGACATTCTTATAAATTAGTTGTTTGCCATTATAGATAATTCATTATCACACACAGCAAGAAGATGAGGGTTTACTGAGCTGTGAAGACTTGGAGAATGTCAAATGAAAGTATTCCAAGTGAGTACAAATCCCCAAATATTTCAGGGATTTCTGCTTCATCAGTAAACATAATTGCTGAAGAACTTTTGTTGCAACATCTCTCAACTGTAATGAAAATTATGATTTCATATGATATAAAAAATAGAATTCAACACAGAGTAAAATAGATACAAAGGCTATTTTACCCTATCCAAATCCAATATCTAAAATGTATTTGAAGAAAAAGATGTCCTTTCCCAATTCCCCAAATCTTCTAACTTGAACCACTCCAACTTTGTGGCTGTATTTCAAGTCCCACCCTGAGAATGAGAATATGATGCTCACATGCCAACAAGCTAGGTTCATCTTGACATGGAGAAACCTTTGTTTCTATTTCCATATACACCAAGTTGTAATTACATCCCATGAAGTCATGCAATGATGTAATAATTCTGAGATTAAATGGTACCTCCCTGAAACCTCTACAACCATACACATAAAACCTGGGTCCCAGGACTGTTCCAAGGTGTATTGCACATTCACTGTTGTAATATTGGTTTCACAAGGATCAGTGATTCTTTGCAATAAAATGCAAATGGATTTGAACCTGTTCATTCAGTATAAAGCTTGTTCCAGCAGACAGAAATAACATCCCCATGTACAGCTTGAAGCCCAAGGATAAATAATTCCTTTTAGTTGTACCCAGTTGCAAAGCCAAGATAAAAAGTATGAAATTGAGAAAAAAGTCTCAATTCAATAGATAATGTTGCAGCAACCTACTTCAGTTAATTGACAGATGTTTTTTTAAAACGTGGAATTAGGTATTAATGTTATTACAGTAATTGTAAGTTGATTTTAAGAGAAAAAAAAATCAATGTAAAACTTGGTTGGCAAGTTCAGTCTTCTAGAAAAAAATCTGAAGTATCCACCTTGATGTCTCTTAAGGTTAACTTGTGCTGTTTCACCTCAGAAATCTCAGATTCTGAAGGTAGGAAAAAAAGACACCAACAAAATGGAGAATCTCATGCTTCTGACTCCTTCTTCTTTTTTCCATCTTCTCCCAAATCACTCTCTTCAGACTGGCTACTACTAAGGACGACAAATTGTCCTTCTCCACTTGTCTGGTTTGGTCTACTGGAAGCAGCTATTAATCGACTTTGCTCTTCTAAATCCTAACAGAAATAAGAAAACACAGTGACTCTCACAACCTTCTGTAATCAGATGGAAAACCACAGGCTCTAACAATAAATTGCTAAACTGACAGGTTACCTGAAAATCTTACTTAAGGGGGCAGCTAGGTGGCGCAGTGGATAAAGCACCGGCCCTGGAGTCAGGAGTACCTGGGTTCAAATCCGGTCTCAGACACTTAATAATTACCTAGCTGTGTGGCCTTGGGCAAGCCACTTAACCCCGTTTGCCTTACAAAAAAACCTTAAGTAAGATTTTTTTTTTTGCCAATCTAAAAAAAAAACTTACTTAAGGTTTTTTTGTAAGGCAAACGGGGTTAAGAGGCTTGCCCAAGGCCACACATCTAGGTAATTATTAAGTGTCTGAGACCGGATTTGAACCCAGGTACTCCTGACTCCAGGGCCGGTGCTTTATCCACTACGCCACCTGGCTGCCCCAATAATACTTCCATTTTAATTGTTAAAATCCTGGCTCTAATGTTAAGCACAGGCCTGGCAGCCAGCTTGTGGATTGCCAGACTGGTCAAAAGAAAAGTACGGCCCCTTAGCTCTTTCTGATCCTCAGACAATTAAAAAGATCAAATGCATCCTTAAAACCCTAAGACTTGTCCCAATTCATGATGCTGCTGGCTCAAAAAACCATTCTAAAAACCATTCAGAAACACACCAAATGCTGGCGCACTCTTCTCTCTTAAGATGTCACATATGAGCACATAAGTAACAGCATGGTTATGAAAACATAAGGCTTATCTCTTATCGAGTCACTCAATAAATTTAGAGTATATTTTGGAAAGCAAGGATGAAGCAATAAAGTGGTTCAAGTCACAGCAGGACTTTGAAAATATCTCTGCTGTCCAAGTCACAAGATTTTAGACAAAATGTTACCTTTTCAATTTGCTTCTGTTTACTCAGTTCCTTCTGTTGTTTCTCTTTTACTCTCTCTATTTCTTTTTGTTTCTCCAATGCTCTGCGATCCTGCAGAAGAAAAGAGAAGTTCATTTGTACAAAACATATTGTTTAAGGAAACCAATGTTGTATATAATTGGAAATTATTATATTTTATTAAATTTATTATTAAAGTTTCATTTATAAAAAATAAAATAACTTATTCAGATATTCCCTTATTGATGGACATCCTCTTCATTTCCAATTCTTTGCTACCACAAGAAGAGCAGTTACATATATTTTTGCACATGTGGATCTTTTCCCCTTTTTTAATGATCTCTTTGGGATACATACCTAGTCGTGCTATATCAAAGGGTTGCAATTTTATAACCCTTTGGGCATAGTTCCAAATTGCTCTCCAGAGAGGTCGGAGCAGTTCACAACTCCACCAACAATGCATTAGTATCCCGTTTTTCCCTCCCTCATTTCTTTTTTGTCATTTTAGTCAATCTGCTAGGTATGAGGTAGTACCATTCAGAGATGGGAGAAATCAATTACTTTAACTTCTCATTAAATTTCTTGATCATTATTTAGTCTAATGCACACTTCCTATTGGAGTAGGACTATAGAAACCAGACAGTGAACTTCCCTCCCATTGAGGCATTTTATTACTACTGTCACGGACTGCACTGAAAGGCATATATCTGGGGCAGTTAGGTGGCTCAGTGGATAGAGCACCAGTCCTAGAGTCAGGAGGACCTGAGTTCAAATCTGGCCTCACTTAATAAATTACCTATGTAACCTTGGGCAAAAGACTTAACCTTGCCTTGCAACCTTGTGTGATTATCGGCCATGACAGAGTCAGCTCCTCTCAGCAGTTCAAACAAAAATAAAGACTTGTGATGGAAAATGCCATCCTCATCAGAGCAAAGAAGAATATGTTCATTTTTAAAATTTTCTTTTATGGTTTTTCTTTTTCTCATGGGTTTCCCCACCTAGTTGTAATTCCTCTTTCACAACATGACTACTATGGAACTATGTTAAACATGATTGTACAGGTACAAATTATTCCAGAATGTCTGTTGCCATGGTGAGGGAAAAGGGATGGGAGGGTGATAGAAAAAACATGCAACTCTTAAACTTGTAAGTGGATGAATGCTGAAAACTACCTTTGCATGTAATTGGAAAAAAAATAAAATAAAAAAAGAGGTACCTTAATTGCCAAAAATAGGGAAAGGCAAAAAGCATTATGGCACACGAAAGCAATGAAACTGTGCTGTAAAAATTGATGTGAGAGACTATTTTAGAGAATTATGGATAGAATGAATTAACACAATGAAGTGAACAGAGCTAGGAAAATAATTTAAGCAAGTACATCAACACTGTCTAGGCAAAAAAATTGATCACTATGATGACCAATCATGTACCCAAGGGACACTTCCTGAGATATGATGGACAACAGGTACATAAAGAGATCCTTATTTTTGAATATGGACACTATGGATTTATGCTCCTTGCATTGGCTCATCTGAGATAAGAGCAGTTCTTTTTCTCTCCTTTTTTCAATAGGACCAGGAGTGAATAGGAGATCTGAAAGGAGTATGAGTTAGCAACAATATTGTCTGCTCCCTTCCCCCTCCCCCCAAAAAGGATGCTATTGTATAACATTTAACAGAGTAATTTGGGTTTAAAGGCATAAACAAGTAGCTCCATTTGAATCCTATTGAGATTAAAGTCTGATGTTCAAAAGCTTTATTTCATGAAAACATAAATTAAACTATATGAGACAAAAGAGTTAATTTTCCTAGTTTTTTTTAAAATGATAAAATAAATATGTGGGGAAGAAAAAAATCTGGCCCTAAACCCCAAGATACCTTGCAAAAATAAGCAATCAAAATTTATATTCCTCTGGATAGAGAGACCACATGTAAGGGTATGACTCTAGGGGACAGAGGAAAGAGAGGAAGAGAAAGATAAAAAGCAGCACTGTCCAATTGGAACTGGTCTGCTGAGTCCTCAGGGAGCAGTTACAACTACTCAAAGATTTCGTTCTCTAAGAGGATCAATGATATCAAGAAGGTGATGACTTGACTTGCAAGTGAACTGGATTTAAGTGAGGCAGAGCTGTGCAAAGTCATCAGTCCTACTCTTTGCTCCAGGCATTGGTCAGGATGCAGTGTGACAACTTGGACTTTTAAGCTAAGGTCTCTCCCAGGTCTGTTTGTCTCCAGGGTACTTAAGATGCATTTTCTTTTTTCTTTTTGGAGATTAGATTTCCCTATTTTGGTTAAACTAGAAATGCAATAGTTTTAGGCCATCCCCACTGCTGGGGCAAGAGGTTCATTAGTTTGAGTCAGGGGGTTGTGAGTTGAAAATGAGATGATGGGGGCGGCTAGGTGGCGCAGTGGATAAAGCACCGGCCCTGGAATCAGGAGTACCTGGGTTCAAATCCGGTCTCAGACACTTAATAATTACCTAGCTGTGTGGTCTTGGGCAAGCCACTTAACCCCATTGCCTTGCAAAAAAAAAAAATAGCTTAGAAAATGAGATGATGGCTATATAGCACTTTGCAAACCTTCAAGTATTAATTAGACTCTGTTTATCATACTTCAAGCCTAGTCCTTGAGTCTGAACCAATGATGCTGTGAATGTGTTGGCTTGAATCTAAGCTGCCTTTATTCTTAAAATCTGGCTTGTAGAAAAATTCTAGAATTGGTATTTCTTATTAATTGGCCAAGCCCCACTGGGCTCACTATTTGGGGTTATGTGAGGGTAAATAGCAATTGTTCTCATTCTGATTTTCCCCTCCCAGACTGATACTTTTGGGAAGGTCAAGTAGGCCACTGTTTACCTCAATTCTTACCTAGTCTTCTACTACTTTAACTACTCAGACAAAACTGGAAAACCTGGAAAAGACCTCAGCTTAAAAAGACCAAGGTCTCCCCTTACCAGTTGTCTTAACATATATCTTACCGCTGGGTTGCAATGACCCAGGAAGAAAGATTGAGGCTGATGACTGCACAGCCCTGGCTCACTTAAATCCAATTAATTTGTAAGTCAAGATATCACCCTTCTATGTCAATGGTCCCCTTTGAGAGCAAAGGACAAACAGCAACAAATACACAGTAGAAAATAGAAGTTCAGAAGGAGGCTGAAATAAGTAGATCAGGTTTGAAAGTATGGTGCATAATTTATATTCTTTTCAAAAAAGGAAGTGGTAATAAATGAAGATTATTGGTTTCATAAAGAGTACTTTTTTTTTTTTGTTCTGCTCCATGTATGGAAAGGCTCATTTTTTGGTGTTTAAGTTTAGAATAAAAAATATTTGAGATCATATTGCAATAAAAATTACATTCAATAGGTCAGTGGAAAGAGAGGTAAAATTAACTGGAAATGGGGGAAGAAGCACAGAGCCAAGATGGCAGTGTGAAGGCAGGAATTCCCGGAAACTTGTTCCCCCCCAAAACTCCAAAAGCTGTCAAATTATGACTCTAGCCAAAATTTAGAGAAGCAGCACCCACAGAAAGACTGAGTGATACAACTACCTAGTCCAAGACAACTTAGAAGTTCCACAGGAAAGGTCTGTTCTGGGCTTGGAAAGAGCCCCAGCTGTAGCACAGCACAGCCTGGCTGGGCACCTGGGTCCATGGCAGAGGGGGCAGTTTCCAGACCTTTTAGCTCAGAGATCACTGGGGACAGCTGAAAGAGGTGGTGAGAGAACTCTGCCACATCAGAATGGAGGTCTAGCCTCAGCGGAGCCACCCAGCACCTCCAGAGCTCTTAGCTCACAGATGATAAGGGGGTTGGGAGAGACTGCAGGGGTCTCTCGGCTCTCCCTGGGGCAGAATTTGCTGTTTGTCCACACTCAGATCCAGGCTGCAATTTGGGCCCCCACAACACTACCATAGCTGAGCAGGGACACTCCTCACAGCTCCAGGGCAATGGGGAGCACCTGTGGTCATCCACATACCAAAGCATAGGCAAGAGAGCAGTCAGAGCCTCTCATAAAACCTTGGAGGAATTAAGGTCCCTGTGGATTGTCCCCAAAATCCCCCAAAGCCTTGGAAATGTGGTAAATCAGTCATAGGCTGAGGAAATGAGCAAGCAACAGAAAAAAGAAGAATCGAGCCATAGAAAATTACTTTGGGCCCATGGAGGACCAAAATATATACTCTGAAGATGACAAAGTTGAAGCTTCTGTATCCAAAACCTCCAAGAGAAATAGAAAATAGGCTCAGGCTATAAACAAGCTCAAAAAAAAAAGAGTCTAAAAAGCAATTAAGGGAGGTAGAGGAAAAACTGAAAGGAGAAATGAGAGCTCTGCAGATAAATCATGAAAACCAAGTCAGCAACTAGGTCAAAGAAATACCAAAAAAGTACTGAAGAAAATAACATGTTAAAAACCAGTTTAGATCAAATGGAAAAAAGCAACACAAGAAATAAATAAGGAGAAAAATGCCTTTAAAAGCAGAACTGGCCAACTGGAAAAGGAGATAAAAAAGCTCTCTGAAGAAAATAACTCCTTCAAATGCAGAATGGAACTAAAGGAAGCCCGTGACTTTGTAAGAAATCAGGAAGAAATAAAACTATACGAAAAAACCCCCAAATTAGAAGAAATGTGAAATATCTCACTGGAAAAACAATTGACCTGGAAAACAGATTCAGGAGAGTTAATTTAAAAATTTTTGGGCTATCTGAAAGTCATGACCAGAAAAAGAGCCTAGACTTCATCTTTCAAGAAATAATACAGCAAAATTGCCCTGAGATCCTAGAAGCAGAGGGTAAAATAGAAACTGAGGGAATTCACTGGTCACTTCCTGAAAGAGATCCCAAATTCCAAAACTCTCAAGTCAAAGAGAAAATACTAAAAGCTGCCAGAAACAAGCAATTCAGTTACTGGAGCTCTATAGTCAGGATTACTGACTGGCAACATCTATATTAAGGGTTTGTTAGGGATTAGAATATGACATTCTGCAAGGCAAAAGATCTTGGCTTACAATTGAGAAACAAATACCCAACAAAAACTTCCTTTTCAAGAGAAAAGATGAACTTTCAATGAAACAGAGAACTTTCAAAATTTCTTAGTGAAACAACCAGAGCTGAACATTAAGTTTGATCTCCAAGTACAGGACTCAGGAACCATAGAGGGGGTGGACAAGAAGGACTAATTATGAGGAACTTAATGATATTGAACTATTTGTATTCCTGCATGGGAAGAAGATACTGATAACTCACATGAACTTTCTCATTTATAAGAACTAGAAGGAGCATATATAGACAGGGCACAGGAAGGAGCTGAATGTAATGGTATAACAGAGTAAAAAGATGGAGTCAATGGGTGATAAAGGAAAGTACTGGAAGGAAGAGAAAGGAGAGGAAGAAGGGGCTAAGATTATTTCACATAAGAGTAAAAAAAAAGGGTTTTTTTTTGCAAGGCAGTGGGGTTAAGTGGCTTGCCCAAGGCCACACAACTAGGTAAATTTTAAGTGTCTGAGGCCAGAATTGAACTCAGGTACTCCTGATTCCGGGGCCAGTGCTCTATCCACTGCGCCACCTAACTGCCCCCAAAAATTATTTTAAAGAGAATTACAACAAACACCAAAATTTATGGAGTGCAGCCAAAGCAGCATTTAGGGAAAAGCAATATCTCTAAATGCTTATATCGATAAAATGAAGAACAGACCAATGAACTGGGTATGTGATTAAAAAAGCAAATTAAAAATCCTCAATGAAACGCCAAACTGGAAATCCTGAAAATCAAAGAGAGACTAATAAAATTTAGATTAAGAAAATCATTGAACTAATAAATAAAACTAAGAACCTGATTTTACTTAAAAAACAATAAACCATCAGTTAATTTTATTAAAAAAAACAAAAGATAACCAAATTTCCAGTATCAAAAATGAAAGGGATGAATGCACCCCCAAAGAAGAAGAAATTAAAAGAATTATTAGAAGATATTTTTCCCAATTATATGCCAGATACAACTCAGATACAACACACTTCTGAACAAGGACAAGACAAAAGGAGAGAGAACCTAAATGAAATGGATAAATATTTAGAAAAATATAAATTGCACAGATTAAGAGATGAAGAAACTTAAATAACTCCATCTTAGAAAAAGAAATTGAACAAGCAATCAATGAACACCTTAAGAAAAAATTCCCAGGGACAGATAGATTCACAATTGAATTCTATCAGTGATCTAACAATTAATCCTAATGATATATAACCTATCTGGAAAAAACAGACAAAGAAGGAGTCCTACCAAAATACCTTATGACACAAATTTGGTGCTAAACCAGGAAGAGTCCAAACCAAACCAAAACAAAAAAATCATAGACAAATTTCCCTAATGAATGCTGATGCAAAAATATAAAACATAAAATACTAGCAAGAGGTTACAGCAATGTATCATATATAAAGAGCATATACTATGTGCAGATAGAATTTATAATAGGAATTCAGGCCTGGATTGATATTAGGGAAACTATCAGCATAACTGACCATAACAACAATAAAACCAACAGAAATTGTACGATTATTTCCAGAGAATCAAAAAAACACTTCTGACAAAACACAGCATCTGTTTCCATTAAAAACAATAGTGAGCACAAGAATAAATGATACTTTCTTTAAGAAAGATAAATAGTATCTTTCTAAAACCATCAGCTAGAAGTTTGTCCAATATGATCAAGGGTAAAAAGCAAGGATGTCCATTATCACCACCTTTTCTTGATTATTATACTAGAAATGTTAGCTAAAACAATAGGAGAAGAAAAAACTGAAGAAATTACAATAGGCAAAGAGGAAACAAATCTCTCACTCTCTGCAGATGATACACTTAAAATAATCCTAGGGAATCAAGTAAAAACTAGTTAAAAAATTAACAATTTTAGCCAAGTTTCAGGATACAAAACAAACCCAAATAAATCACCACCATTTCCCAACAAAGTCTAGCAGCAAGAGATAAATTCCATATAAAGTAAATGAAAACAACATAATATATATTTAGGAGTCTCCTTGCCAAGACAAACCCAGAAACTATATGAACACAATTACAAAATACTACTCATACAAATAAAGTCAAATCTAAACAAATGAAAAAAAATATTAACATCATGGGTAGGCTGATGCAATATAATAAAAATGAGAATGCTACCTAAATTAATCTACTTATTCAGAGTCATATCAAATTATCAAATATTTTAGAAAGCCTGACAAAACAATAACAAAATTTGTCTGGAAGAACAAAAGTTCAAGAATATCAAGGGAATCAATTACGAAATGGTAAAGGGGTGGGGCTGGGGTCTAGAGGTACCAGATCTCAAAATGCATTATAAAGTGGTAAACATCAAAACAGTCTGGTACTGGTTAAAAAAGAGAGTGGGGGATCAGTGGAATTGAGTAGGTACATAATACATTGTATTAATAATTTAGTGCTTGATAAACCTAAAGAATCAAGCTGTTAAGATAAATGACAAAAACTGCTGGGAAAACTGCAAGCAATATAATAGAAATTGGGCACAGACCAACATCTTACACCATATGTTAATATAAGGTCAAAATGGGTACATGATTTAGACATAAAAGGTTAAAACTGGCTAAGAAATGGAAATCGAGGGACTGCCCATCAATTAACAAATGGCTGAACAAGTTGTGGTTTTATGATTATAATGGAGGATTATTGTGCTACAAGAAATGACAAACATGATCCTTTTAGAAAAACCTGGAAAAACTTAACATGAATTGATGCCTAGTGAAATGAGTAGAATCAGGAGAATGTTATGCACAGTAATGGCCATATTGTACAATGAACAACTATGGATGACTTGGCTATTTTCAGCAATACAGGACTCATGATGAAAAATGCTAGCCACTTCCAGAAAAAAAAAAAAACAACCAAAAAAACTTCTGTTGTTTAAATACAAACTGAAGTTTTCTTTCTGATTTTTTTCTCCATGAAATGACTGCACACAAGCTACCTATACTACCTATACCATATTGTTTGCTGTCTCAGGACGGGCTAAGGTGAGGGAAGAAGGAAAAGGATTTGAGTCACAAAAAAAAAAACAAACCCAAATTTTAAAAATTGTTTTTACATGTAATTAGGAAAAAATAACCTCCACAAAGTAGCTGAGGACCATGAAAATTCTGGAACACTGGGTCACATAGTTATGGGATCAGTCACTATTCAAACTCAGATCTTCTGATTCCAATGAAGTTCTCTTCTAATCCCTTGGCCCTTTTTTCTCCCTTAAAAGAATTTAGTCAAAGCTTTACCCAAATAATCCTGAGCAACAATATAATCCTTTACCCAACATCCTGGACAAATGGCTGCTTAGTCCTTGACCTGAAGACCTTCAGTGGCCTCCTTTTCACTTCGGAATACTTGTTAGGAAGGTTTTCTTTATAACAAACCCTATATCTGTTTCTGTTTATACATTTTTTCTAGATCTTTTTTATTAGGACAAGTAGAACAAGTCCAACCTGTCTTGCATGTGACAGAGCTTCATGACTTTTCTAGGCTCTGTAGCCCAAGTTCCTTTAATTAATCCTCTTAAGACAGTGAGTCAGATTTGCTTCTTGATTAGTAATTACTAACCTTAATTCCCATAGAAATAGCAGACTTTTGGCTATTGTAAATTTAATAAAGTTATGAAATCTTACCAGTTCAGCATGCAAAGCAATCTGTTTTGCAAGTCCAACAGAATCACAAATCTAAAAGGGAAAAAAAATTAAATCTTCAGAAATTATTTAAATATTCCCCAAATCCTTCTGGTAAACCTAGATTTACTAAAACAAAATAAGTTATCTAATAAGCCAGCTGACTCAAGAATTTCATCCAATGGAGTCTGTTCTTGGTTTGTTTTAAGGAGTCTGTTGGCTCCTACCTTCTAAATCTCTCCCTCATACTTTTTTCAGGTCCAATGGAAAGACATCAGAGATTCTAAGAGCACAATCAATGACTACTGCTTCTTCTGCCCACTCTGAAAGTATTTCCAAAGGTGTAAGAACAATCATTCTCTTTCCCGGGGTAAGGGCAGGAGACCCAGGGGCTCTCACCTATGTCTGATGGTAGGAAGGTACTACTTGGAGAATTCTCTATTCCAAACACTCCTAACTAAGCTTGTATTGATTGGTCTGATCAGCCACAATGGGACACGCAGAATATTGATCCCCACAGTGATGTCATTTTGGTCCTCTCTGGTTATGAAGGACAAGAACTAACAAAGCAAAAGGGAATGGATGATTCATACAGTTCCTGACTTCAGAGATTACACCAGGCTTTGTGCAGATCTCTAATATGTCTGATCTTCTGTGAAAAGTCCATGAGTCTTAGCCTCCAACTTCCATAGGCAGAGGGAGTACTGGAGCTTCCTTTAGGGATTTTACTAAAATCTCCTATATTGTCTAACATATAAAGAACAGATGTGAGATTCAAAGTACCTTTTCTCCTTCATTGTTTGATTCAAATATGTAACAGACTGAAGTTGGATGACTCTCAACTCTGCCTCCTGATGTCCGAAGCACAAATCCAAAGAGACGCTTACTTTCCTGATGTGTAGCATACAGAACCACGTTGGGCAAGGGAAACTGTGTCACACACACACACATACACATACAGAGAAAATCAGCAGTAAAATAGTGAGAATTTTAAGGCAATATTCCTTAAAAAAACAAACAAACCTTAACTCATTTCTAGTTTCTACTGTAATAATTAATATAGTATCAACTTGTGCTTCTGTCAACAGCAAATGTCATCCTATTTAATGGCTATGAAGAGCAAGAGAGCTCAAAGCCCAGCATCTGCCTCTGGCATGACAGCCCTGCGAGATCTTGGCAAGTCCTTCACTTTCTGGAGCTAAGGTCCCTTAGCAATCCCTATCAGATAAACACTTTAAAAAACATCACATTTTAAATATTAACTAAGAAAACAACGTGAAGTTACAGATATTCCCAAGCAGATATTTATGCCCCCCTCACCCTTAGCCTATTCCTCTAGTTTCTATTTCTAGGCTCTTTATTGTGCTATACTTTAACTAAACCAGTAGACAAACTCATCATGCTAGCCAAGTAATGAAAATATAGTTGTCAATTGCTTAGGTTTGGTTCTAAGGTGTATGGGGAGCTCAACAGCCCCTTGATGTAGATGAAAAATCTTAGAGGAAAGCTTGAGTGATCCCTTACTGATCTTTTTAGTCCCATAAGCACATGTAGGTATTCACAATGATTTATATACTAGAATACAAAAGACTATGAATGTAATGTGGACACAGTCATATATAATGAAAAAAAATTTATGTAACTTACTCTGAGCCTTGTAACTTGAGTTTGTGGGTCAATTAACCTAAAATTAATAATAAAAATGTTATCAGGAGATAATAGTACATTTAAACTAAAAAAAGATTAACAAAAATAATTACTTACTTTAAACAGTCACAAGTAACTAATAAGTGTGATTCTGTCATTCGGAAAATGTTATGGATCGCACGGGCTGCTAAGATTTGGCGCATTGTTTCATAAACAACATCTGGACTATCATCTGATTTTACTTCCATGGAGCCAAGGAATCGGACAATAAATAACTGATGAAGAATGGAATCTAAAGAAGAAAAGCACATATCATTTTAAAATCCACTTTTTTCCTTTGAATTAAGTAAGTATTTGATTTTATGAGTCAGTGAGTGATAATATTGAGATCAGTTCGGAATATACTAGAAAAAGCCATGTATACGTTATTTAGGTAAACTAGGAAAAAATGCAAAATATGGGGTGGGGGAGTTAAAAGGGTTCAGATCAGGAATAGGGTTTGGATCTGTGAATTCACTAATATAGGGAGCTTCTCTTTGCTTCAAGAGATGGGACACTTTTTCTATAAATTAAAGTTTTAAGAGAATTGCCTAACAGATATGTCAAACTTGAGGTCCTCTCACAGTCCTCAAAACTCTCCAGGAGCCTAACTGGAGTAAAACAGAATTTGGAAGTATCTAACAAAATAAGCAAAAACATAATAAGTCATAAATATCAATTTGTGTTTCTCTAGGTCAGTAAGCCAGGAATGGTTTCTCTTGGGGCTGGACACTGGAGGTTTAGAACAGAGTGGTAGAGATTTATTTACACAGGGTCACAACGTGAGTGTTGGAGGCAGGACCTGGAAGCCAGACATTCCTGGTTCTAAGGCCAGCTCAAATTGCAGCACAACTGCTTCAGGTGATTCAAAGTTCAAACAGAAAAATGTTTCTGGTGTCAAAGTTCAAATAGCAGTTGTGACTCCAACTGTCATCAGATTAGGCCTCTTTGGGAACTTGGCCATGAGAAGAGAAAAGATGATGATTCTTGAGGGTATGCACTTCAGACCTTACAGACTGAGCTGGGATAAACAGAGAGAATGTGGAAAATCATTTATAACATATAGAGGGGTCTGAACTTGGCAGTCAAAAACAGAGGATTCAAAACAAACTTCCATGTGACCAAGGGCAATTTCATAATTTCTTTGAGCTGTGGCTTTGTCAAATGTTGAGTGGGCATAAATATTCCTGTAGTCCTACCTCAGAGAGTGGCTGGGGGAATCAAATGAAAAAAAAAGCATGTAAAAATACTCTTCAAATTATAGTAATATATATTGCTATCGCAATGTGAGATCTTATGAAGCAGATTCAGATTCACTTCTAGGACAACAATCTACAAACCCCTGGACTAGATGATAAAACATCTACAGTGATAGAGGTGATGAAAATTGGTTTTCAGAGATGAAACAAACGAATGGATGATGAATATTAACTAAATGACAGGTTATTCTTAACATTTTACTGACTGGAAATATCCTTAAGGATACTGAAGACTATTTTTTACCTTCAGTTTCAGGCTTTGATCTTCCTCCAGATTCTCCAAATGGATTTGTACGTCTGGGAAAACATTTTTTAAAGTATATGGTTACCATCAAGACCTTTCTTCTCACCAAACAGCTCTCCTTTGGAGGGCTACTTTCTTTTTTTAAAAATTAGGAATCTGATAAGACTAAAGCTAGTAGTTATATATATATATAAAAAGAAATTGAATTATGTCTTGTATAGGTGGGGGAAAGGATTCTTTAATAACAAAATAAGGGGGCAGCTAGGTGGCGCAGTGGATAGAGCACTGGCCCTGGAGTCAGGAGTACCTAAGTTCAAATCCAGCTTCAGACACTTAATAATTACCCAACTCTGTGTGGCCTTGGGCACGTCACTTAACCCCACTGCCTTGCCAAAAAAAAAAAACCCCAAAACACCTAAAAACAAAATAAGCAGTATCCAAGAGACAGAATAAGGACAAGCAGAGAAGACTAAGTAGAAGGGTAGATGAAACAGGAAGCAGAATCAACTTGTCCTTCCTTTTGGGTCTCTAACACAGCTGTTGTTGTTTTGTTTTGTTTTTCACATATCTCCCTATCAGAAAAACAAAACAAAACAAAACAAAACAACAACAGCTGTGTTAGAGACTCAAAAGGAAGGACAAGTTGATTCTGCTTCCTGGAAGTTTGGAAGAGTAATAGGGTAAGGAGAGGGACAAGGAGTTGGGATCTCAACCCTCTTGAGTAGGAAAGGATCTTGGTGAGCAAAGAAGAGAACCTAAAGTGAGTCCTCTCCTTGACTTGATGTTGTTAACCTCAGGCAAATTAAAGGAGATAAGAAATGGGAATGGAAGGTTGGGTAGAGCCTACCACAAACTTCTACCCTCAGGATACCCTTTCTTCCCCAGTCCCCAAAGAGAGAGAAGCCTTTTCTGTAGTAGCTAGATGAGACAACGGACAGAATTTTGAACTTTACCCATATGCCATTTAACCTCTGCCTGTCTCAGTTTTCTCCACTTTAAAATGGGGATAATATCATCTACCTCCTAGGGCTATGATGGAATAAAATGAGATTTGGAACTTGCTCTGCAAATACTAAAGAGTTATATAAATATGAACTACTTCTATTTTTCCCCAGGTCTAGGAAGAATAAAGGGGAAAGAGTATAAATATATCTATTTATAAAATCTGTAAAAGTTTAGATTTTTGAAGAGGTTTGATAAACAAAACTGAATTAATTATTGTAACAATGCTTTATATTAGTCAGTATATTAATTTAGCTCTAAAAACAGGCACCTAGAATAGCTCTGTAATACATTTCATTTCCATGCTTATTCTTAATCTAAATATAGCAAAGTAAAAATAATCTAAACTTTCAGATTGTTTCTCAAAGCAGATGAAAATATACATTGGAAATGTAAGTCTGAACATATACAAAATAAGGAAAATGTTTTCCTTGTTTTCTAAAGGATTCTAACAGGATTTTTGTTCTACTCACAATAAGAAAAAAGGAAGGAGAACTAAAATTTTAAATAAAATTTAGAAACAGATGAAAGAATTAAATTTTGGAAGGTCTAAGTAAGTGGTTTTTAAAATAATCTTGGCATTAACACTATATGAAATACATCTCTTGAATATACCCTGACCTATTATATCAAATGGCTAAATTTATTTCAGTAATTAACTTTGGATAGCTGAGAATGTAGTAAAAGAAATCAACATATAAGGTGAATTCAAGCAGATTTTCATATGCTTTATTTCAGAAACATAAAAAGACCAGCTACTACTAACTTTCTGACATACAAAAAGCAGATCACATCAATAATGACATTGAATAGGTCAATTTCAAATGATTAAGTTAAACCATAAAAACAAGGAGAATAAAGAAAAGTTTTAATGTTGTTTCACCTACTTGCCTCCCTGCCCAGAATTTTTAGCCTGGCCAGGTAGATCTTCACTAACAGGAGAAATTATGTCAAATTGGATGGGTGTGTCTGGGGCAACAAGGGAATCCAGGGAAAGGGTGGCCAAAGTTGTAGACTCAGATCCAAGAGACCCTGAACTGCTAGTTCGAGCTGTGGATGGTCGAGTTTGTCTAGAAAGAGATAAGCAAAAAAATTTTAACTTTTTTGGACACTATACATTTTTTAAGAAAGGGGATAAATATGTATTGGAAATATACACACACATCTCTCTCTCTCTCTCTCTCTCTCTCTCTATATATATATATATATATATATACACATATATATATGATTAAATCAAAAACCACACGGAAAAATGTTAAATATTTAACATTCACAGAAATGCAAATTGAAATGATTCTAACATCTCAAATGACAGTCATAAAATTGGCTAAGATAAAAGATGACAATTCAACAATTCAATGCTGGAGTGAGGGGCTGTGATAAAAAACAAAACTTCTATTACATTGCTAAAGGAACTGTCAAATTGTTTGACTTTTTGGAAAATAACATAATATCAAACAAAGTTACAAAAATATACGTGTCCTTTGATCCAATGGTCCCAACTAATCTAAGCCTTTTAAAAAGTGCTTTGCAAACTTTGAAAAGTTTTATAAATACTAGTTAATACTATATTTAAGACTTTCTGGGACACTGCACACACATACAGACAATAGTAACAATGCCAAATAAACTAGAAGAATTATCACTTAACCCCAGTGTCTTGCAAAAAACATTGGCAAAATCTGGATAAGTGACCTGCCACAGAAGGCTCTGTTACTTTTAAAATTTGACTTTCATAGATTAACTGTAAATTCACATACCTTTAAAATATAATTGTAATATTACTGAGACAATTGTTTGTTTCCATATTTGCGTACAGCACTGCTATGATCAAAGGATATCATCCCAGTCATTTTAGCTGTCTCCCAAAGGTCTTTAAATAGTAGTCATGCAACTTACGGTGTTGGCCGCAAACTCTCATGCCGCTGCTGGAAAGATGGTGAAGGCGTGACTGCTTCTAGAGCTGACTGATTTACTCTTGCAGCAATTTCCTGCATTAATTTTTAGAAAAAGACTTTCAGAAAAGTAAATGAATCAGAAGCCACAATACAATATTTTGAATGATCAAAATCATGCTCAACCAATTAAGTCAGATTCTTTTGAAGCTTCAAGAAACATGAACCCATGGAATTCCTCTAGCTCTACCAGTAAGAGATCTCTTAACTTTCTACGTATCATCAATTCAGGTGTCCTTCATTAATTAAGCTACTTAGTTTTCACTAACACATAAAACAAAAGTATTTAAAATCTTTTGAGTTTAAGCACCAACTTTTTTTAATTTAAAATTTTTTTATTCATTTTGAACTTAAATACAAAAAAAGGATAAAAAAGAACATATTTTTAGGTACACAGAAGAACATAACAAGGAGTCAATATAAAACCGTGAATTTCCATTTCAGACTATTAACTTTTTTTTGAAAAACTGTAATAAATGTTTTCAAATCTATCCTGCTTCTTTGCACTTTCAAGGTTTTTTTTGTTCTTTTTTCTACCTTTCTCCTCACCCTGCCCTAGAGGTTACAAATATTCACACATGTATACATACATATATATATATATTATATATTATATAACATACACACACACACATATATAGTATTTTTAAAAGAGACATGCTGAATACTGATATTTCCAAGGTATTTTCAGATGTGGCAAGCAGGCCAGGGATGGTGCATCCTTGTTTTTCTTGACATTTCATTCACTGATATTTACACACATTGTGACCATCAGCTATGTGCCAGGTCTGATAATAACTGAATAATAATAATGACTGAAAAGCTAATTTTAAATAGAAAAAGTCCACATATTTTTTATTAGCACTTTTTTAAATATATTGATTTTATTTATAAATGGCATAACTCACAAGAAATGCACTGCATTTCTATAGACTTGGTTAAACAGAAATGATTCTGCCATTGGATATTTTAAATAGTTGCTATTATATATAAATTTACCCAAAACATTAAAATATATGATCAAACTAGTAGGTTTTAAAACATTTGTGAGTACTTTATGAACATCTAAATTTGTATGTTATGAACATTTAAAACATGTTTCCCAAATTTTCCTCTAGATGTTAGTTAACATATCCTAATTTGTATTTTGACTTTATTTTTGTTTTCAATAACAAAGGAAAAACTAAATTGATATTTCAAGTAAAAGGATTGTTTATGGATTATCAATTATTTTTCCAGGGCTATAGAAACAAAAATAATTACAAAAAACAGAAAAGTTTTAATACTGAAACTGCTTATATTTCATTATTCACCTTTGACTTTGTATCAGAGTTCAGAAAAACATGTCCTACTTTCACGCAAACACAATACCATAATTGAATACAAAATCTTCAAACTACTTTCCCATTTCAAATTCCCTGTTGCTGGCAAGGTTCCCTCCTTGTCTGCCTAAACTGCCAACCCAAAGCTGGTTTTAGGATTACATATTACTCATTTTTTATCTGGTCCAGCTGCCACTCTGAATTCTTTCTCTGAAATGTTACCCAGATTTACTTTTCCCTTTTTATTCTGGCAGCTACCACTCCAGCTTGTCCAAGTCTACACTTGCACCTCATTCCCCAATTACTGACTTACCTTTTCCTGTTCTAATTCAAACTGAACATCAATGCCAGAGAAAAAGTGGGGTTTCCAAGAGGCCTGAGTCCTACCTGTGCATTAGCCAGAATTTCCCTTTCATGTCATCTCTTGATATCCAAAGGATCAATGCTCACGCTGGAGGTGTACTGCTGTATGATCTTGTTTATATGGCTCTTAAACAGTCTCCCTGTACTGTTTTCCTCATATCAAGTTTCAGTACTGAATCTTGCTCCCTCCCTGTAATACCTCTGTCCTTCTCAGTCAGAATCTCTTAATAATAAGCTGTTTATTGGATCTCAACAATAAATCTAGCATGACATTTTTTTCCCCAAAGGCAAGTGGGAGAGGGGAATTGGGATAGAGCAGCAAGAAATGAAGGCCACTGATGCATTTTCTAAAAAAGCACATAGAAAAGACTGGAAGGTCGGAAGGAAGTATAGATACACAGTACAGCTTTGAAAGCTATGAATTAAGATTATATTTTTAAAAGGAAAAATTAGCTGTATATATTAGAGAGCTGCAATTTTGTGTATAATCCTTTTTTTCTGTTCTACTGTAAATAAGAAAATGCCAACATTATCAGTTAAGAACAAACTTTTAAAAATGTAAGTCAAATATTTTTAAAAAGCATGAAAAAAGCTTTGTCCAAAGAACATCTAGTAGCAATAGTTTTGCCTTTTCTACATTAGCTGACTCTAGGATTCCAACTATTATTTACAGGCTGGATTGTATCTGTACCAAATTGGGATAGACCAATTCCTGATCTTGGTCTCATCCATTTCACTGCTGTTCATGTACTGGTAGAGCTACCTTAATGAGAGACTGGAGCTGGGATTACACTGTCAGAGGAATTGTCCTCTACTTATACAGGTTAATGCATTCTCTACAATTTGCAGTCTTACAGAGTCCCCAAGAGATTGAACCATTTCCCAGGTTCATACAGGTAGTTAAGTGTTAGAAGAAGATTTTAATACAGTTCTTTCTGGTCTAAGACCAATTCCCAATCCATGGTACTGAGCTGCTTCTCTCTTAATCAGGATTAAATTCACTTATTCTATCCTAGGTACTTTGTTCTTATGAATCCTTCTATATCTGTGCCTCATACATAAATCTTTGGTGGTTGATTGCAGTGTTTCCTCCTACCATGTTTAATATGGCTGAAAAATAGGAACTGAAAACAGATGTGATATATTGTACTTATTAGATCAAGGGGAAGTTAAGAAAAATAGTGTTCAAGAATTCAAGCAATTACAATTTAATTCAAAGATTTTACTATCACACTCAATTTACCTCTGGATTTTCACTCAAATATATCTGTTTGGAGATATTGTTTATTGTACAAATCCACTGAAAGAGAAAATAGAGAACAATTTAAGACTTTATACAAAAAATTGAGAATAAAACATTTGATATTTATTTAACCTACATTTTCATAAGAAGTAAATTGACTTGTTCATTCTTTCTCACTGGGAGGACATTTTCATTGAATTCAGAAAGTCTATTAAATCGGCTGATTTTTGAATTGGGTGCCAGGTCTTATTGATTCCAATTTCATGGCATTTCTCCCATTGATTCATGATATATATTCAGTGTGGTCGCCATCCTAGTTTGGGTCCTTATTCCTCTTGCCTATATAGTATTATTGTTATGTTTTGGTCTAGACCTTTTTATTAGTGTAGTAAATTCTCAGTGGAAAGGTCCCCCACAAAACTCACTTGTACCTCAGTCTTAGAGAGCTGCCTAGGGTTGAGTGGCCAAGTGGTTAAGTAACTTGCCCATGGTCACGAGGTAGCATAGCTGCTTCTGATGAACTTGAACAAATGTTTTTCTGACTATCCACCATACTGGGTGGCTTATCAATTATTTTCCCCATAATAGCCTTGTCTTCTTGATTCTGACTGCTTGCCTCTCCAAACCATTCTTAATGGCTGACAGAAAAAAAAAAAAAATCTTCCTAGGGTACAGGTTTTTTTTTTTCCTCTTCTCTAGATTAAAATACAATTTCTTGCCCTAGTGTTTAGGGTTCTTCCTAATCTGGCTTCAAACCCTTCCTTTCTTGCCTTCCCATCTGCTCTAGCCCACCAGACTACTAGCTATCCTCCAAACCCAGAATCTCCTCTTGTCTCTGCATATCAGCAAAATACAGGACTGCATTCCCTTTCAGCATTGCTGTCTCTCCCAAACCTTAACATTTTTTCTAAGGAAGGTTTCCTTCAAATGTACTGTATTCTTTTTACATTCTTTCCTCAGACTACTTTGTGTTTATTTATCTATGGACATATTACAACTTCCCTTCCTCCATCACCCCAATCCCCAGGACAAAGTAAAAATCTGAGTTTAAAGGCTGAAACTGTTTTAACTAGTGGTAAAATAGTCAAGGACACTGGGCCTAGAGCCAGGAAGATCTGAGGGTCAAATCCAGTCTCAGACATTTATCAGCTGTGTGACCCTGGGCAATTTATTCAACCTCTATTAGCTTCAATTTCCTTATCTGTCAAAATAATAATAACACTTAGTTTCCAGAGATATTAGGAGGATATTTATACCACAATGTTTAATTTTGATTTGCAAACCTGAAAGTGTCACATAAATGCTAGTATTATTTTTGTCTGTGTCTTCAGAATGCCTGGGAGGGCCCTGCACCTAGGAAGTATTCACTAAAAGTTTGTTAACTGAATTAAGTGTTAACTTATCCAGATCATAATATCCACATTTCACACTAAACAATGACCATGGAAACTTCCTAGCAAGGATCACAGAGTTCAATTAACAGCTGGAATGGATCTCAAAAGTGCCTGAATCGGAGGAAAGCAGGTAAAGGGACTTGTACAGGTCACACAAATCTAAGCAGCAGAGCTGGAGTTCTGATATACAGGCTGTGACCCCAAGATCTTTACTCTTTCTTTCCATGATCCTAGGCTGCCACCCATGTTGTTAACACAATGCAAACCACATTCTTCACTGGTCATTTTGCACAGAAAAGCATTTGTATGGGTTCAATAAAAATGTCAAGACTAGTTCTTTGCTAATGATAACTATTCTATTCGATATACTTCTTCCAATTTCTAAATGATCTCTTTATAAAATGCATTTTCTTTTTACTTCATTTCTCCTCATCTTATATGCTATAATTAGTCTCCAGAGCTCCAATTTTGTTTTCCTAAATCCAGCCCAGGGTAGGTAATCAGCTATTTAGGAGTACTACTAAAGGACAAGTATGAGAAAAAGGATTTCAACATTATCAGAATTATCAAAAATCTGTGCCCATATAGAGAAATTTCACCTCAAAGTTCCTCTCTCCCCTTCCCTAGTCAAAAATACACACATCAAGTCAGTTCTTTGTGGGTACTTTACCTTCCATACTTGATGTACTATAAGCAAAAATGGAGCCAAAAATAAAAGGCTTGTCAGGAAGAACAGGGATTCCCAAATCTTTGTTTTTCTGTCTCTCATTCCCCCTCCCGATGGTTTTGAAGTTTGGGCTGCTCCGGGTCACATCTGCTGCAACTACGTACTTATTTGGCAGGAGGGGAGGGAAGGTTATAAATCAGACTGACATTTCACGATGCCACCAGCCTGCCAACTCAGAGAGCAATAGTCACAAGGTCCCTTGGTCAAAAGGTCCCTTTTTACTTTAGCCTTCCCAACAGCGGTATACTGACAAGAAACATAAGCATTCCTCAGAGGAAAAATAAATTTTGGCAAAAGTTCTCTCTAAAGGTATTAACTAGATACAATTTACCTCTTCATAATCTTTTTTACTCTCTGCTTGCAAAATTGAAGACCTGAAAGGAGGAAAAGAAATTTGAGCTTCAGTTTTTTTTTAAAGGACCTTTCAATAACATCTGAAAGTATCTATTCTTAAAAGGGAAAAAAAAATCAATCAATATGTACAAGGAATTTGACTTTAGTAACATAAATTTTTATTTAAGGTGTACACCTGGGCCTACAAAATCAGAAAGAGTTGGTGTCCTACCAGAATGCCAATTTAAGACAATGAGAGGCAGCTCAAAACGGGTGGAGTGGAGAGAGCAGGCCTCATTGTCAAAACTGCCTTGGGTTCAAGTTTTACCTTTTCCATAGACCAGCTTGTGCCACTGGACAAATCTCTTAAGCTGAAAGCACCAGGAAACCTTCTAGAACTCAAAGCTACATAGCAACTGTTGACTTGCTTGACAAAGGCTATTCCCTATCCAAGTTAAGGTCACATTTAATGACCAGAACAAAACCCACAAATAAATCAGACAAAATCTCAGACAATTCATTTCTGTTCCCTTATTCTTAATGATGTTTATCAAATTAAATCAAATTAATTTAGAAAAACTACCTTAAATCATCCTTTGGACTACTTAAGACTTTAATAAATCTGAAAAGTCAATAGTTCAACTTATTAATCATTGATAAGGTGACTATTTTTAAGGGGGTATTTAAAAAAAAGCGTAGGATACTAAATTCTCTGCTGAATATAGCAGCTGAGAGAAAAAGTGAAAAAATAATTTTTACTAAGTTTCCATTTTACCAGTAATTGTGAAATAGCAAATTTATAACTAGTAGCCAGTGAAGCAAAAACTGAAGATATTTAATTATCTATATTGGATCTCACTTAAGAGTTGTAGGGGTCATCAGAATCTAATCAGTTATATCCAAATAAAAGTTATTCACAAAGTGGTTCACTTTTAACAGACTCAGAATTAAATGATTATACACCAATTCAGCAACTATTAATTACTCTAAAAGGCCAAGAAGGCAAAATTTCTGGAAAAAACCCCCCAAACCTCAATCCACCACTTGCACTTATTAAAGGAATCTTCCATTGTTTTTACACTGAATGTATTTTATAAGAAATAATGCTTTGGAATTAAAAAAAAAACATCACCAGACTTTTTATAACTTATTTGTATACTAAAATATATAAAAAGTACTAACTTTTTGCCATCAAAGGATGTGATCTGGAAACAGTACCGTCGATCTTCACAATCAACAGCCATTACGGAGCAGTTGTCTATATCCATGGCTAGTCCTCCTGCGACATCTCCTCGTGCCTGATTCATCAGGTTTCCACCTTGAGTAAAGTAAAATTGTCGGTCCCAGGTAGAGGACACGAGGCCAGTCTTACTAATCAAAGAAAGCATATTCTCATTTAGTAGTGACATGTATAGATTTTTCACAATGTTCAACAAATTAACAGAAAAGAACATACAACTGAAACTGAAAATAATTTTAAAACTTTGCATATAGATATTAAAAGGCCAACTGTGGCTCTTTATTTATTTTTTTGGCCTTG